>NC_056726.1:182657441-182667441 GCF_019279795.1 Protopterus annectens
TCATTTATTAAATTTTCTATCTGTAATAGACTTTTATTATAATTTATTTGAATGTTATCTTTAATATTGTTAGTAATAATTATACCTAAATATGCTATTTGTTGAGACTGAGCTATATATTCATTATATTAATCAGGTATATTGTATTTTTTTGAACCTGTTAAAATAATTTGTGTTTTATTATTATTAAAAGTAAAGCTGAAATTTTTTTGAAAATATTCCATGTTTTTAAAATGTTTTTGTATAGATTCCCTTCGACTCCCAAGAGTAATCAATATGTCATCTGCAAACATTTGTATTGTAGATGATATAGTGGGGTTTAATTTGTATCCTTCAATATCTGTATCATATCTTATTAAATTTGCCCATGGTTCCATAACTAATGAAAATAAAAGAGGGGATAAAGGACACCCTTGCTTAGTACCTTTTACTATTGGTATATTTTGAGATATACTAGTACCAATTTTAACATAAGCTTGGCTACCTTCATATAACAAAGTGATAAGATTGATAAAATTATTGGAGAAATTTAATTCCTTTAAAAGAGTGAACAGATATTCCCATGTAACTGAGTTGAAAGCACAATTTATATCTAAATTAGCTAGGGTTAAATTTGTTTTAAGATTTTTCACCAAATCAATTAAAGTTAATATTCTTTTAATGTTATCATATGAAGTTCTCTTTATTATAAACCCCGTTTGATCACTATCAACTAATTTGGGTAAAAGTGTTTTAAGCCTTTCTCCATAAATGGACATAAATATTTTGTAATCAGTGTTTAATAGGGAGATGGGTCTATAGGAGGTACACTTAGAGGGATCTTTGTTAGATTTTAAAATAGGAGAAATAAAAGTGTATTTCTAAGAAGGTGGAATTATGTTTTTGTCCTGAACAAGATTAAATACTTTATAAAGCAATTTTAGAGCATTTATATGTAGTAATTTGTAAATTTCAGGAATTATGCCATCATTACCTGGTGCTTTATTTTGCTTTAATTTAGTAATGTGAGTTTGAAGTTCTTTGAAAGATATTTGTTTATCAATAGAAATCCCTTGTTCCTCTGAAAGTCTTATTTTAGTGTATATATTAATAAATGTTTTTATTTCCTCTTTAGAGTTAATTTCAATAGTTGCTTGGTTGATGTTTATAAAAAAACTCTCTAAATTCAGTTAATATATTATGAATTACCGATACCATTTTTCCTTTTTTAAGGGAGAATATTTCATTAATATGATTAAATCTATTTAATCTTTTCATTTTATTAGCAAGAATTTTTAAGGATTTAGGGTTAAAAGAGAAATGTATAAACTTGAATGTTTCTATATTGATCATAGATTTATGTTTCAATATTTCTAGATATTTATTATTTAACATATTTATTTCTTTTCTTTTATCTGATATATCTTTATCACCCATATTACTAAGTTTTAAAGTGTCTAATTTACATTGTATATCTTGCAGCTCTTTATCCCAAGCTTTCTTTTTTTTGTTGCACCAATTCAATATCCTACCATATAGATAAGCTTTTAGGGCATCCCATATGTAAATTTCTGATATATCATTAATATTGTTAAGTTCTAAAAAAATCTGTACTTCTGTAGAAATGAAATCATTAACATCTTTTCATTTTGTGATATAAGCTGGGATACTTTTTATATGAATATTCAAATTTGGATTGACTACAACTTCAAAAAGTATAGAATTATGATCTGATAAAGACATGAAATCACTGCTGATTTGTTTAAGGAATCTGTTAAATTATTAGAAATAAAAACTCTATCTATCCTCGAGTATGAGTTATGTCTATGAGAAAAAAGGTGTAAAACAAAGAAGTAGTATCTGCAAAATAATTTATATCTTTCAAAAAATAAGTATCTGAAAAGTCTTTTAATAATTTAGATGATGTAGATATTCTTCTCTTCCCATTAGTACTAGAGTCTTTGTAATCTAGAATACAAGTGAAATCTCCTGCCAAAATAATGTTCCCTTTAGAGAATAGTACAATTTGATCTAGATGTTGTTTCATTGTGTTTATCCCTATCCCTGGGATCCAATATATGTTAATCAATGTGAAGATTTTACTATTTATTTCTATGGTGACTGCACAAAACATTCCTTTATTATCCTTATATGTAGCTATTATTTTAGGAAAAGGCATTATGCTGTTCCATAGGATAGCTACTCCTCTCTTTTTCTTAGTATGTTCAGAACTTACGAAAATCTTATATGTTTCAGATTCAAGTCTGAAAATATCCTGTGTTATTAAGTAAGTTTCTTGTAAAAATACTAACTGGGATTTATGTAACTTAAGATATCTAGTTAAATTCCTCCTTTTATTAGGATTATTTAAACCATTAATGTTAACTGATATACCTTTTAGTGTAGTCATTGAAAATTAAATGATGTAAATATAAACATACTGATCTAAGAAATACACAAGAATATATCTAATAGGAATACTATTACGATCATTAGAACAAACATAGTGTAAGATTATCATATTCTTAAAATTAAGGCTGTTTCCTACTACATAAGATATGAACATCTGAAAAATTATTCAAAAATATTTATAATATAAACATGAAACAAAATAGCCAACCCGAACCCCTCTGGAGTTTAAAATTCCTAACTCAAATGTCATCAGTCACTCGAATCGACCTCCTATCAAAAGCAGCATCCAATCAGCACCTGTCTAAATGTCTATAGTCATAACTATAAAAATAAGGCTTCTCATCAATATCATAAACAATTATTTGTATGAACCAAATATATAGATATAATGTTGTGTCAATTAGTAAATTGATGACAGCTACATCTTAGGAATAAAGTACAGAATTTTCTTACACTAGTTAGTAGGTTATTAAGAACTACTATGAACTATTAGTTCACTCTTCTGTTTTAAAGTAATCACATTTGATAAGAACCTTAAATAGAGACTATGGCATTCTTTTGTTACTGAAATATGGCTAATAAAGGCTGAAGTGTGATATATAGTACTGCCATAGGTGATCAGCTAAATGGAACATAGCTGTAAATGAATCACCTAAGGGCCTTCAATAACCACTAACATTGGCAGCTAATAAATAAGATGCTAATAAAAGTGATTTTACTAACAATCAACTAACATACTGATTGTTTTGAAAGAAATGAACACTGCATTTCTTTGCCAGAAACCAAATATAGTGATTACTCATCAAGAAGTAAAACCAACAACATCCTGCTAGTTTTTTTATAACCAAACACCCCGGTGCAGTCTCTCATAGAAGAGTGACTAATAAACCTTAAAAGTCTGATCTTCCATTCATTGCATTAATTTGAGTTACCTCAAAGGGTCCATCACCATCCTGAAAACTAGTGAAAAGGTCATATTAGTTCAAAGAAGCAAGGTGCTTAAATAACTCCTGTAAACTATATAAAAGCCTTATTTAAATATAATGAGCTATTATTCAATTATAGAAACAACTCTGATCCAAAACAATACCAAAACAGCAACATCTTCAGAAGTCAGGAATCGAAAAACAGGAACCAAAGTCAAATCCAAAAGCAAATTCTTTATTCTCCAGCGCCTCGGTGTAACCACCTTTCAAGAGTATACATTCTCACTGAAAGAATGGATATATATATATACTCATAGCAATTAATTAAACAATTATGTTCAAAAAAGTTTTAAAGCAGACACCTCCAGTTTATTTCATTATTCAATCCACAGGGTGTCATTGTATTGTATTTCAAAATAAAAATACTTTCCTTATATTGTAAGTTATATTTCAAAGCATTTTCATCATTACAAAGACATTTCACACTTTCTAAAACTGTTCCTGTTAAAAATGAAGCATCACTATTATGATAAACACTAAAATGTGTGGCAATAAATTTATTTTCCCTTTTATGTCTTATGTCTCTAATGTGCTCACCTAACCTAATACGAAACTCTCTTTTAGTTTCACCTATATAATATAATCCACAGGGACAGTGTAAAGCATACACAACTCCCTTGCTACTACAGGTAAAACTATCTCTTACTGTGAACCTAATGTTGTTAATATAATTAAATGTTCTAACTATATTCCTACAAACACTGCATCTACTGCAACGTCTTGTACCAAATTCACTTAGTGGTCTTGGTAAACAAAATTTTGGCATTACAAAACTGTGATAAAAGTGATAAAACTGGTAAGGATATTTATTTTGTCTCTACATATAATGTAAAAAGTGGAGACATAAAGGATGTAGTGGAACATTTTTGGAAATTTTTAGTGAAAGACAAGGTGTTGATGCACATTTTGCCACAAAAACCTTTATTCTCCTATAAAAGGGGAAGAAATTTGAAAGATATGGTGGTACATGGTAAATTTGTAATGCCAAAATTTTGTTTACCAAGACCACTAAGTGAATTTGGTACAAGATGTTGCAGTAGATGCAGTGTTTGTAGGAATATAGTTAGAACATTTAATTATATCAACAACATTAGGTTCACAGTAAGAGATAGTTTTACCTGTAGAAGCAAGGGAGTTGTGTATGCTTTACACTGTCCCTGTGGATTATATTATATAGGTGAAACTAAAAGAGAGTTTCGTATTAGGTTAGGTGAGCACATTAGAGACATAAGACATAAAAGGGAAAATAAATTTATTGCCACACATTTTAGTGTTTGTCATAATAGTGATGCTTCATTTTTAACAGGAACAGTTTTAGAAAGTATGAAATGTCTTTGTAATGATGAAAATGCTTTGAAATATAACTTACAATATAAGGAAAGTATTTTTATTTTGAAATACAATACAATGACACCCTGTGGATTGAATAATGAAATAAACTGGAGGTGTCTGCTTTAAAACTTTTTTGAACATAATTGTTTAATTAATTGTTTAATTAATTGCTATGAGTATGTATATATATCCATTCTTTCAGTGAGAATGTATACTCTTGAAAGGTGGTTACACCGAGGTGCTGGAGAATAAAGAATTTGCTTTTGGATTTGACTTTGGTTCCTGTTTCTTGATTCCTGACTTCTGAAGATTTTGCTGTTTTGGTATTGTTTTGGATCAGAGTTGTTTCTATCTGAAGGTGTGTGGAGTGGAGTTTGTGCTATTATTCAATTATAGCTTATACTATCTTTGAATTTTGAAAAGCTATTTCATTAACAAAACTAAAGATGAAAATTTCACATTTTCTAATGATAAACAGATCTAAATATTTTTAATGCACCTGTCCTTGCAATATTATTGCTGCCTATGTGGTACATCCCTATCAGCTTATTACACAAACGCATTCATAAAATAACTGAGATAACCTGTTATATACATCTATACATTTAACATTTTGTTAAATGCTTCATGAATATTTTCTCAGCAAGTCAATAGTTATAAAAAATGTACATGTAACACAAGTATATAAACAGCTTGTAGCGTTATTAAATCTTCCAAAAATGCACAAATCACAACTAGTATTTCTCATCAAAAAATCGGCACCCTTGTCATACATAAAGCAAATATTTTATGAGAATACTATTCGTATATAAATACATAAGGCTCAAGAATGCCTATGATGATCAGAAAAAGTATTTAGGCTATATGCGTAGTATAATCCCTATTTATTTAAGAGATTATTGCATATAATGTCTTGCAATAAGTTGAAAGTAGAAATCTAGTTATATCTTCTTTCCGTATGCTGTATGAGGAAACAAATTAGATTCAGTAGCTTCCCGGTGAGGATCAGAAGATCAATTTACTTCCGACGCCTTCATGATGACGTTTTAAGAAAGCTCCGAGCTTTTCAGCCGCGATGGATACCACAGTCTTGAGCTCATCATGAAGATAAAGCTTTCAAAGTTCCATTGGGAAATAGTAAGTAAAACATTACTTAACTACATATAAGGTAATGTCTCGAGACTCCCTCTATACCGAGAGAGATGAGAAAAAAAAAACACCTTGCAAACACAACACGAAGCAATGACAGCTATCAAGCAAAGTTTCACCACACTATCAACCAGACTCTCTGGTTAATCTCTGACCAAAGCACACATGCACCAAAACATACAATTAACACAAACAACACCACACATGTCTCTACAGTGCTACAGCACCAAATCAGAACCTCCAATTAAACACACCAACAACTTGAAAACGACAACAAAGCCATACCATTACTCCAGCCACACTGCTACTCATATCCCAGGTCAGAAGTACCATCACTAGCACAGCAATTCTACAACTATACATCGGGCCATCATACAAGATTCCTTTATCAAACAATTAACCATAAATCAACTAAAATACAAATACAGCAATTATAACTAAATAAAAGTTTTTCAACCACTATAAGAACCAAAATCAAGATAAACAAATATGCCCCCTAATAATAAGCACCACTACAAGACATCCGGAAGCATAGATATCCGAGACAGGAGAATCACTGCATCCATGGGAATCAAACCAATAAACATTAAGATAATTAATCTTAAACAAACAGTACAAATGAAAAAAAAAAACAACAAGCGACTATTCTACAAAACAAAATAAACAACTATTTAGTTAACCAATTTACATTATATTAAACATAATGTCAAAAGCCTGGATGTCCGGTTTCATTTCCCCAACTGAGTGAATGAAGTGCAAATATGTACTTGTTATGATTCATTATTTGACTTTTTTTAGGATAAAATGTTTTCCAAGTGTTGTTCTCAGCATTTCTTTTAAGACTAGGACTGGCCCACTCCATTTCATCTATTTTTTCCAGTATGTTATTAGATTTTATATAAGTTATTGCATTGTCTAGGTCATCAAAAAGTTTAAAACCATCTTGATAAAATATTTTCAGTCTTGCAGGAAGAAGCAAATGGGTTTTTATTTTCTTCTTTTTTAGTTCTCTGACTAAAGGCAAGAAAATTTTCCTTTTTGATAATACTGAAAAAGAATAGTCTTTCCAGGGGATTCATGAAGCTCGGTGCAAGGCCGGCGTTAGGCTTGCACTGACCGTGCGGCATGTAGATGGCACAGTAGCACCAAATGCATATTAATGAAGGTGCACTGCCACCACAGCCACATGCATAGGAAATGAGCGTGAGTGCATAGGGCATGTCGAAGTGCCGCACGGAGGCATGGAAATGTCAGCTGTCAATGTGCAACCTAAAATGCTTGAATATAACAATTTGCCTGCAATAGTAATCACATCTGTCAGTGTCCGTGGATACTGAAACGTATGCAAAGCATGCAAGACAGTTCTTGTGAACACAAAATGAAGAAGCAAACACAAATGTATGGTAGGGAATATCGAGTCTCCATCCCTCGAACAAATGACATTGAAAACCATGTGCCCATATTCTAACACAGTATAGATAGTTATACCAAGTGGAAGTGAAACGCATCATGTTAGCGCACCACCAATAGCTACGTCTAGCCCAATGTTCAGGGTTACCAGCTGTCCCACATTGTGAGGGATAGTACACAGCTGGGCAGATGTGTCCATACCAAAACCATGATAAATGTAAATATCTAGCGACTGTATGACAGAATTATATCCCACAACTCATGTAATAATCACATACAATAGGTATGTCCATATGTAACATACCACATGTGACAAGAAATAGAATAAAGCAAGAAAACGAAACAGAAGGAGCATATAAACTGCTACAACAATAAGCTAACATGTAGGCAGAAAGGAAAAGTATTATCCGTAGTGCTGACCGTGGGTATGTGTTGTCCTGTAAAATCAGATATGTGTCCGGAATATATCCCATCCTGGACATATGAAAAGGTGGCACCCTACCAATGGTCAGATCAGTCGGCAAAAATCCACCCATATGCAGTCAAAGCCGCACTTGTCAGGATGTGTCACAGTTGAACGGGTATTACCCAGGTGTATCAACCATGTCATGAAAGTTAAATATGGGCGTGTACCTATGTGCGTGATGTACAGCATGTGGAAGGTGAAACATGCCAGGGTAGTCCACACAACCATACAGATACCTGACATATGTAGTGTATGCAATGTGCTCCCTTGACCATGTCATGAGCCATCAACCAAAGAAGTGATGGACGGAGTTTCAGGAATATGTGTGTGTGTGGGGGGGGGGGTGGATGGTATAATCCACAAAGGCGAGACTGTGTTGGATGCAGAATAGGTGAACTGGAGGTGTATGAGGGAGCAGCGGGTGAATCAGAAAGAAACACAAAGAACAAGTATACACATCTGCAATACAACCTGACAGGCCATACTGTAGAACACAATCACACAAACATATGAATATTAAAATGTGCGATTCAAATGTACAGAAACGTCACCATCACATACCCACAGAATGGTCTGGATGGAACCGGCCCATTCAAATGCAACACACCTGGATGCATAATTGAATACCCATCATCCCCTCCACAGCACATAACCCATCCCCATACCTGAACGTCCACCAAATCCAGCCATACTCGGCCTACTATCTTGGCGCAGCCATATCTACACATAGTGACCACTACTCATATGTAGTAGGCAGTGTCACCCTAGGCAGTTTCAGGATTGCAAACTATGTATCCCTTGCATGTAAAACCCCAACACATCTTCATAAAGCCAAAAGAATGGACGGTATTGGTCTTGTTCAATTTTTGGATATCCCTCATGGGATAAGTAACATGTGTAAACATCAGTCTGGGTATCAGGACATGATGTCCAGTCCTGTAGACATCTGGACACAAGTTGAATGTGCAGTAGTAGTGCATGAGACTGTCTAGCCCTAGATGGTCATGCAGAACCTACTACCCAGGATCAAACACCTGCCCGTGACGCACGTCTCCCCGCATGAATAATCAAAATAATATATTGTACACATTCGCATAGTGGCACTTGGAAATAGGGTGATTAAGGCGCTGACATAAACAGGGTACCTCCTGACCCACTGTGTGAGGGACAGTCACTGTTTGGGTAGGTGTGTCCTGACCAACAATGATACAATGGCAATTGTCCTATGATTGTAGGAAATAACTACGTACCATACTTCATGTAACAGTTGCCTAAAGCAGTCATGTCTGGATATAAAATACGTAATTCGTACAAGAAACGACTAAGCAACTAAAGTGCTAAAGGAATAGGCTGTCAGCTATGAAAATATTGAATGTTCTAAACACTGCACTGACCGTGGGTGTGTTGGCCTAAAAAATTTGGTGTCTCCAGAATATATCCCATCCTGTACATATGAAAATGTGGCAACCCTACCAATGGTCAGAGTATTCACACAATAACTGGCCAGCCTCTTAATCACTCACAAAGCCAGTGACCGTTGGAGGAAAGGTGTTGAATGAGAATGACTAATGACAAGAATTAAGAGTAATAGATGCATTTAACTGCAGAAAATAAGTAGTAATACAAATCTGTCAACACGTTACAAGTTAATAGTACTAATATTGTAGAAGTGTCCGTGATTGTCCCTGATTTGTCATTGCCTTGTCCCTGTTGAAATTAGTCCCCAAGTATCACAGAGGTCCGTACACATATGTACACCAACCGTCACATTTGTTGACAGGGCTATTGCATACCTGTAGTGAATTAATAAGTGATGTCCAGAATAATATTCATTGTATATATGAATGAATGAAATAGTCAAATGTGAAGGGAAACACCCCCCCCCCCCATAGCATGTAGTGTCAACCTAATAATGTGGTCAGAGGTGCCCAAAACCCTGCATCTGTGAACACAGGTAGAATGCTAAAATCTGGACCAACTCTGTCCATGTGCTACGTCTGATATTTGAACAGGTACAGTGCAGTTCTAGTCACCAGTCGGATAAGCCTAAACCCGGACCAGCACATGAACACCCTGACAATGAAACACATATATGTGCCAGGACTATAAGCGTTGGAGTTCTGAATATCCTTGGAGTGAGTAGACATGCAGCATGGGTCCAGAGCAGTAAGGAATGTCGGAAGTGTAGTACTGTGGTTTTTCCAGCAGAAGAATGGATGCCTGCTGTGTAAGTGAAGCGGTGAGGCGTATGTTAGGGTAGCTTTGA
>NC_056726.1:182669941-182824941 GCF_019279795.1 Protopterus annectens
TTAATATTCCTATGTGGGCATAGCAGATGCCTATACCTCCCAAACCTGAAGAGCACATCTACTGGATAGTCTGTAAACCATTGGGGGAATACATATGGACCATATCAGTGTCGTGTACCCGATTAGCATGGACGTCCATAGTTATGAATCAGAATGTAACAAAGTCCAACTAAGCACTTCCAGAACTAGTGATATTAGGTGGACAGGTGGCGGAATACAGGTAATGACTGATGACAACATGTATGAGTCATAAACAGCATGTACCTCGACAAACGTGAATGAATACATATGCTCTGTGACTGTCAATGTGTCTGGTTAATAGAAGCAATCATTTAAATGTGTCCCTCAGTGTGTTATGCAGTGTCCCTGATACAGTGCTCATTCTCCCCCATTGGTATGTGAGGTCTGCTAGAGACAGAAAGCGCATATTTCGCTGACCATCTTAGGTAGATGATAGCATAATAGATGTGGATTACCACCTGTTCGCCTTTGAGGGACACACCAGTCTGGGCAGTTGTGACCTGCAAAATGAATGTTATGGCACATGGCCTGTGAGTTCGGGAAAGGAGGTTATATATTGTGTGTAGTGGTGTCATAAAATTATTTTGTTGTATCAGAAACAGCTACATGTCATAGGAAACAGTATTAGCAACTATAATGCTACAAGAATAACCTTAACATATGCAAACCGGTGAAGTAGTCAGTGTACTACTGGCTATGGGTATGTGTTGCCTTGCCAAATGTGATAGCTCTACATATAGGTCCTACAGGGCTGCCACCATTCCGAATGGCCAAAGTGGGACCTGCTCTGTAGAAATGTCAGACGTACCAGGGCAGAACATACCTACAGCCATGCATAGTACAGAAATATACATATTAGCACAAATCAAAGCTTACTCTAGCAGCAGTCAAGTTGTTTATGCTACTTCACATAACATATCGACGTGTCATGTATACAAGACCCGTTACATGCAACTATTACAGACACGTAGAATATAAGAATGTCCTCTAATCAGGACAGTTGCAATGGCTAGAGTATTATCACATGACACATATGTGTAATGAGGGACTGTCCCATGCAAAGTGGGAAAGGTGTTACTCCTACACTCTCCTGTTGTCCAATCTAAAAGGTGGAAATCCTACATTAGGTATGCGGTCGCATGACCCGGCAGAGAGCTGCTTTAACCAAATAACATTCACATGTCAGCATTGCAGAGTATCGGTTCCCATGTATCAGCCAGATGGGAGCAGATTGTATGAGGAACACGCATATAATATGATTATGTCACTGGACAGGCCGCCGAGTCCGTACAGTCAAATGCCTGCCGTCGCCTAATGGTTAGACATACCCGATACTGTAATCATGTAGTCCGATGTGATACGCATCACAAGGGATCACACACACCCAGCATGAGTGACAAATGTAAGCACAAATGTTGGTGAGTGAGCGGTGTAAGCGTGTTTGTCTACCAGTATGCCAGTAGTGCACTGTTAAAGAAATATGGATTCTAAATGGGTATAAGGAGCTGTAACCAGAGGTCAGCAGTGCTTAACACCGTGCAAACCCACACACAACCGCTCCCACCTGCTGGAATGTGCCTTACCCACTCCGTATCCAAAGGCATCGCTCTGTCCACAAACAAAGAATCATTCTTTGCATGTGTTGGTGGCAATACCCTGTGCACATAGCTCATGTGAATTATGAATACACCATGGCATATGTACAGACAATAGACCACACACATACCATACAGCACAGTCATCCAACAGTATAGCAATGTACTGGTAGGTATGTCCGACCACTGGTGTTTGCATGCCTGGCCGTCCTGTGTTGCAGTGTGTGAGCATGCCCAGTATGACTGTTACACATGTTGTTGACTGACATTACCGTCATACCGTCATGTGTGTGAGCATACCAAGTATGATCAACAGGATCGCATATGTCACATGTCCAGATAGTCAGTACTGTGGTGCCGACCCCTGTTTTCTACACCGACAGGTGGCATGCTGTGTCTGCAGGGTAGCTAATGGTCATGTGGCATTGACAGTTGCTACATTTCTGCATAGCGTGGGGGGACATCCATCTGCATCCACAGTCCTACACAGCACCGGGGGTGGTGCACATGACTCTCACATGTGTAAGTTGGAAGGAGGGCACAGTTGACAGTTGCACACATCTGCCACTACTGAACTGGTATGCCAGGTACTCCATGTCAATGGGTGGACCTACCTAAATTGCTGGTTGGAGGCATAGCAGTGTACGTCAGATCTTAGCTTTAATTACCAGCATAGTGGCGTTGGACGTCCTAGCTTTCACAACCTACATCCAACTGCCTGGCCTGCTGTAGTCTGTGTGTGTCTGTGGGGGTTGGGGTCATTCATTGGGCATATCCAGAGGCCATTGTATATCATTTGTCTGTAGTGGTCTACACCTGTCCAGCTGTATGGAACGTGTGTGGGCTGTATGGACACACATGATGTTCAGCCCATAACCTGCAGTGGGTTAGGACACCCTGTGTACTACTGGCTACTATTGTGACCCCAGTATGTGCTACAGATGTCATGGTGCCACTATGGACGTGTACCGTCTGCTGCCCTAACATTCGGCCATCAAATTCCCTTGTATGCTCACATCCATACCATAGCAATGGGTAAATACACATTCTAATACAACTACCAATTGTTAGGTTGATAGACGTACCTTTGGTGTGTTCCGGACCTGAGGACGGTGCTGGAGGGCTGCCTATGTTGGATGCACACAGTGCACTTCCTATACATGGCTGAGCACAGGTAATGTCATGTTTGGCATCCATTGTACTGTGTGTGAGTCAGAGAGGGTGAAATCCCTGGGTACCTACTGTGTCAGTGCATATGCCTTGTGTTGCCTCTTTGCCAAGGGCAGGTCATACTGTGCACGGCCCTTTCACCTACTGGGCCCAGCTCAGGTAGTTCCTCCTCCAGGTCACACTGTGCCTGTACAGGCCTTGGCAGTGGTGGTGGGACATGTGGCCCTGCCCCATGCTGTTCCTGCTGCAACTGTTACTGCAGGATCAGATTGTGTAGTATAGCAAATACCATAACAATTTATGTGCATGTAGCTAGTGAATACTGCAGGGCTCCACTGGATGTGTCCAGATACCAGAACCGTGACCTGAGCATCCCAAACACATGCTCAATTATATGTCTTGGCTGTGCATCACCCTCATTATGCTATGATCGTTCAGGTGTGTGTGCATTGCTGATGGGTGTCATCAGCCACGACTCCAGTGGTTACGCAGCATCCCCCACTAGGAGACTGTAGGGGATGTCCATATTGGCAAAGGTGTGGTACAGCTGCGTCAGATGCCATATATCGGAATCGTCATAGCTTCCAGGGAAGACAGCACACACATTCAGTTTAATGCCCTGGTCATTGCATATGGCCTAGCTGTTGGAGGGTATGCCCCTGTAGTTAATGTAGGCCCGACCCCGCTCACCGGGTGGTGCTTTGATGCATACGTGTGTGCAGGCTATAGCACCCAGTACCCCAGGGTAGTCAGCCATGTGGTGGAAGAGATGCATATTGCTGGTCTACTAATCACGTGTGTTGAGGACATGTATGTGCTCACTAGCATGTGTTGACATGGCGTCTGTGAACTGGTGCAATACTCTGGATGCAGATGCCTGTGAGATCCACACAATATCCCCAGTTGTGCTCTGGGAGGTACCTATGGCTAGTATACCTAGGCCAACACATACCGTGGTATCCACTGTGATGGGTTTCCCTCGGCCTGTTTGATGTGTCAGGTGTGGCAGGCACAGGTCAACAGGCCGCTGTAGGAGGTCTCTGTCCACCCCATAGTGCTCCACTATCCCCAGCTCATGTAGCTTCTGGTAAGTCACCCTGGGTCTATAAAGTCTTATGTCACCCCAGTAAGGGTTGTTCGGCAGCATACATATCCTCACTGCCCTCAGCCTCCTGCACATTTTGGTCTATGTTGCCTGCTGCAGCCCTTCTCATTTGGTTGGACTGTGTTGTGAAATGTCCCCGCATGTATACACCAGTGGTGTAGAGTGTGGAAGAAACCTGTGTGTATGGTGCTTGCTCACATTACCATAGTGTTCTGGTGTGGGCTGGCCATGTAATCTACTGATTGTGCTGATCATCACCTGTTTGTGCAGCCTGTTCACTCTGACTACCCCACTACTGCTTTTGTCCCTCCCAATGTCACCAAGCTGATATAGACACACCCCTAGCTTAGGCATCCTAAGGCAGAAGCACTCCCTAGGCACAGGTCTCCCATGTACGTACAGTATGCCTGACCCCCTTCCCATGCTTTCATCTATATTCGAGCCCTGCATCCGGCTATCTACACACATACACTCCAGGGATCTGCATCACACCCTGGGGATAAATGGGATACACTATTGTCAACCTCATCTGCATAGTATAGTCTTCTAATGCATAGTTATATGACCCATACCAAACCTCCAGATTAATAACCACTGCTTACTGTCACTCAGATCTGTACACAACTGGTTACAGGTGCCTTACTATCACCGTATTCGGTGTCCCATGGTCTTCCCAGCAACAAAATAACTGGTGTCTACATGACTAGAACCCGGGACCCTGCACACCACAGACGATGTGCTTTACCACTACGTCATGGCAGATATATATACATCTGAGGTGATCACGTACAGATCATCCAGCACAAACATTCAATAGTGCTAATGTCCACATACATATATGTATATATCTATGTCTATCTATCTATATCTACATATATCATATATATTAAATATATACATATATATATATATATATATATATATATATATATATATATATATATATATATATATACATACATACACACACAGATACACATACACACATACATAGATATTGAATTTATATCACAACAGCAGACCACATGACACCAAAGCATTAGACAGGAATGAAAAGGAAACTACATGTGCCACCTGCATTATGTCGTGTTGTTACTATCAAGGCAAGTGTGTTTCGTTGCATCACACTGATCAGACTGTATTAAGGGTAAGAGTGGGGCTGCTGACATTTACTCACCAGACCTATTGGCAAATGTATGTGTTGACAACCCAGTGTCTTGGCCAATTATGCGAGCTGTGGACACTATATAGAAAAGCAACAAAACACACTCAACACATCCTGAAGCTAGCCACCCACAGATACCAGCACATAGAGTATGACTGCCAAACACACACACCTCCCATGCCTTGAAATTGAGCACCTACGTGTCTATTCTACCACACTACAGCACTGCGCAGTAACAGAATGCGCTACTGAGATTTCTGGATCACAGCACTCCCAGAGGCATACTTCTAGGTGGGTGACATCATCAGCAAAGGCAAAGACGCTGATAGGGAGTGTATGGAGAGTGAGCTGTCTATAAACATTATTCTGTCCCCAGGAAACACACACACACATGGCAGGGCTGGAATTCAAACATAAACCTGACTACCTTATCACACTACAGCATTACGCAGTTACGGAATGCGCTACTGAGATTACTGGATCACAGCACTCCCAGAGGCATGGGTGACATCATCAGCAAAGGCAAAGATGCTGATAGGGAGTGTACAGAGAGTGAACTGTCTAAAAATATTATTCTGTCCCCAGGCAGCTGGAAACACACACACACACACACACACACACAGTAGGGCTGGGATTAGAACATAGACCTGACTACCTTATCCAACTACAGCATTATGCAGTTACAGAACGCGCTACTGAGATTACTGGATCACAACACTCCCAGAGGCATACTTCTAGGTGGGTGACATCATCAGCAAAGGCAAAGACACCGACAGGGATTGTATAGAGTGTGATCAGTCTAAAAGCATATTAGTGTACCAAGGCAGACTGAGATGAACACATGGCAGTGGTGTGAGCAGGACAACTGGCTATCTATGGAGCACTAGTACAACACTACACAGATACGAGACGCGCCACAGAGAGTACACTTTTCAAGACAGTCAATATGACCTTCTAGGAATGCAGACATCGACATGGATGCTGGCAGTTATGGTGTACATACCTGTGAACCAGTGTGTTAAATGTAGGAATCCATCCTGAAGTGGGATATCGCCAACTGATGCTTGGCTGACCACTATCACTATATAGGATAATAATGGTCATGCCCATACACAGGGGTACACAACCGACACAAGGTGTCACTGGGCATGCTCCCACACTTAGTGCATTCCAGACTGATGTGTGCTATTATGTGTCCATCTACATAACAGCGTACTGGGCATGCTCACACACTTAGTAGCGAAGGGCTGTCTTGTATGCACACAGATTCTAAACAGGGAAGGGCACAGTGTGTCGATAGTCATCATTGTTAGCATGAACATTGTACAACATATGTCTGACACCGGTCTTCTACACAATGTCTGCTGCTGTCCTTCACCTTAGCTGTACCAGTCTAAACCTGGTGCACTAATACCACCCGTGGTGTTGTCCTGGCAGGAGTGGGTACTTCGCACATGTAGTACCATACATAGATGAAGAACATGAGACCAGGTAAACACCCTGACACCTACAGGACAACTCCATTGTATGTGTATGCTAAATAGTGCTAGACGTGTAGCGTTCGTAATCATAGCTGCCAATCTAGATCCAACAATGGGGAATACTGACATCTGTGCAATGAGGAACATCTGGCATAAGGCTCAGTTGTGCACAATAGCACTACCACTGTATACCTCAGATACAGACATGTGGGCCATAAGACTGTTACGGACTGCTCCAGGTGTTAGTGTCCCCACGTATATGAAGTCCACTCACATGTACTGACCAGTACACTCTCAAAAGCCATCACAGATGTGTCAGGTGCAGATCACAGTGGTAAATGCTGCACTGTAGTATGTAGCCCTCACACATCGCCGTGTCCTTGGACCAGCAACACACATCCATACATTAGTACAACACCATGTTACTCATAACCAGTGGACTGTACCTAGCTGTACAGCAACTGTGCAGACTACTCATGTACTGACAGGGTTCCATCATGTGTTATGCAATGCACTGATACCACTATTCATAACCAGGTCAGCTGTACACATAACAGGGGCCCTGGGCCTTATACAGCCATAACAGATAACTGTTGCTGTACACCAGGCGACACACCCATGTTTGGATGTGACATACATGTAACTGCCGTGGATATGCACATACCCCCCACACACACATAACACATATGTACATAGCATAGCTAATGCTGTCCTTCGTGCAGACACGTGGCTACAGCGATTACACGCATGCACATGGAAGGTAGGTCCATGGATGTTCAATGCTAACAGTACATAAGGTAGCAATGTTGACTGAGTTAACATTCCCTCTGTACTGGTCACCCATGACAACTATCATAGAATACAACAGTCCATGTGTCATGTATGTCACACATGTTCACCAATTGCAATACATACAAACATGGCTACATGACAGGAATGTAGGACCTATACACATGTACATGTAGAGGTGTGCATTCAGCTACCATGCATGAGCAGTAGCTGATGTTTGCAGTTTATTTGTGTCTGACTACAATGTGCAGTTGCAATACAGTCCCATCACTGACACCTGTATATGGTGAAATACTGACAATACGGTAAGATGTACATCAGGTATGGATGGATGTGTGTACATAAAGTGGTGGGCCACCTTTGCAGGTGGATGTTTGCTGAAGACAGCTCACAGGTGTGTCACAAGCCATCCTACCATAACACGTGCAAACAGTAAGCTATGTTTCCGGTAAATGAAGGTGAAGATATACAACCTACACAGTGGTCAGGGTGTCATGGACTGTAAAGCAGTTGACACCTGTAACACTTACATCCTCCCAAGTGCATATAGCAGCACACTTGCTGAAGGTAGCGTCGGTACACATTGTAATGCGGGCAATACTGCTGCATGTCTGTCAGACGTATCAGAAGATAGCAGGTGTTTGTTTCACAGTACTGCCATGTGTGTTTGCCTGTGTGACCATATATGCCACGTATGGTGGGGACTACATCCCAATTGTTACCCACCCCTGTACACTGTTGTAGAGATCTGTACATACTGCAGTGTAGACAGCAAGAGATAGGCAGTGGTGGTGTGTGTATCACACACATTAGTTATCTGTATGTGCACAACATGTGGACTCCAGTGTGTGTATGTGCATGTATGTATGGCTGTCTGGTGCATGGAGTGAGGATGTATGCTACCATTGAGAACAGATAGGGCCCCTAACCCCTCAAGGTGATGCAATCTACTACCCTGTTGATGCCGTCAGTCTTACTCATTACTGACTACCTGTACATGTTCATTCTCTGTGTCGCATCATGTGGGTGCACAGTACTGTAATGGTGATTAGCACATAGGCAGGGGTCCTCACCTCAACACTATCATGTGTGTTACAGTGTCATTGACCCCGTGAGTGTGGGCATGTTACTGTGTGTGTCTGTGTATGTCTGTGTGTGTTCACATCCTGTAATGTGACAGTGTTTTACTGCTACACAGTGAGTCCCCATGCTATCAACTGGCCCCCACCCTTGACATCAGCTAGACCGCTGTGTAAACCCCCCGCACCATGTAGCTGTACCTGTGAAGTCACCTGGTATGGATGTCCCGTCCCTAGCCACCATAGCCTAGTACACAGCTCACATGCTCCTGGATCAGTAGGTGTGTAGAGATCTATGGAATGTCAGCCTTACTAACAGTGAGGTAGATGCTATGTATAGCATGCTAGTATTGCCATCCATGCCTGTGAGTACTCCACATTTACACATGTGAAACTGGAAACACTGGTACTTAATGGCACATGCAATTAGACCTGAAGGACGGAAGCAGGGCATCCTTACCAACATGCTGTTACTGTTGTTACCAAGACACATACTGTGAACATAAAACAATGCATTCTAACTGCAAACACTGTCACGTAATGGCACATGCAATTAGACCTTCAGGAGGGATGCAGGACATCATTACCAACATGCTGTGACTGTTGTTACCAAGACACATACTGTGAACATAAAACAATGCAGTGTAATCCTGTACTACATGGTATGTCTGCTGCGTGCCAACAGTACACAACAATTGTAATATACAACTATCTCACTATTCTGTTCACCCTGTGCATCAGACCATATGAGCATGTCCCTGCACCGATGGTGTGGATGACAGGGATGTGGCACAGGCATCATCATACACACAGGGTGATAATGTTTGCCAGGGGCCTAGGCTGCACCAGTGGATGACATCATGTGTGTGTGGGTTAGGGCCTGTAATCTACTTGGACATGTGTGGTTATTATGCACGAGGGTGTTGATGCCCTACAGATGTTTCTGGTGTGTGCGTGTATGTGTGCACACAGTTCTGCCATGTATCCGGCCTACACAGGGGTATTGTTGACAGCTCCAGATTGTACAGACCAGGATGTACGGCTCACTGTGTCCGGCCACGGCCATGTGACCTGTGCCTGCCAGGTGTTGCACGGGCACTACCAGACAGAGGTACAGAATGGGTATTGTCCGATGACATATGTCTACTGGAACCGTGTCCCCACTGGGACCATCCAGGGCCACGTCCACATGGCCTGCTGTGTCCTGGTGTGGACAGCACAGCACCAGCTGCACTGCTGCTGCTACCGGCACTATGGGAGCAGGCATGTGAGGTAGCTCATTCGCGTAGACCTGCACCAGGTGGTGTAGCTGGCCTACGTCCATGTGGCCTATGCCTCACTCCTACCAGATGTTCCAGCACAGACAGCTCACGTTCACGGATTGCCATGCCACGGTCAAGGATTCCAACCATGTCACCCAATCGCCTGTCCAAAACGTCAGCAATCTGCTGTTGAGCATTTACCAATGCCTGGATGTTTTCATTTAAAGTACAGATAGCAGCCCTCTGAAGCCTTTGCCCTACTCTGTTCTGCCATTCAGCACATGCCTGTGCCACCATTACAGCCTGAAACATGTGTTTGGTGACACCAGCTGCTGTGCTCTGTCGTGCAGGTGCATGTCAGCCAGGGGTCCTCCTATGAGCAGCACTGGCCATATGCCTGTGTGGCGCATCTGTGGTCAGTTCACTGACACCATGGTGTGACGACACACCTTCCATTGCCTCCACACATTCCTGTTCCGAGCTAACACACAGTAACTGTCCTTCCTCTATGGCCACTGGTGATGGGGTATGTGTTGGCATGAGAACTGTGTGCGGGGAAGAGGGGGATATAGGTGGGATGGCAACCAAAGGCACAGATTCAGCCCCTGACAACCCTGCCTGTACCTCAAGCATATGTTCATCACTGCTAGAGTCTGTGGGGACACTAACATCAGATGGACCGCAGGACGGCAGTGCACCTACATCACCTGCGAAGGCAAACAAAGACTCTACATTACAATAGAGACACACACAGACAGACACACACACAGACAGACAGACAGACACACACACACACACACACACACACACACACACACACACACACACACACACACACACGCACAGACACACACAGGCAACCATGCATGTGATATGACAGAAGGCATGCAGCATGCATGTGATACAGCAGACGGCATGCAGCTCAGACATTAACAGTGTTAGATTACATCCCTGGGTTGCACACAACAGCAAGCATGTGTCATAGCAGAAGCCATGCATATCACACAATCATGGTAGTAAGCATGCATCCCTGTGATACACCATGTGGACCAGCACAGGTTAACAGTACACATGGCTGATGTGAGGCATATGTCCTTGATATTAACATGTAGTATGACATGTAATCTGCTGATGTGTGCAGTGACATGCATACATGTTTGACACAATGGTGTCCTGACACATGTACAAGCATGTAATGGTGTCACATTGCAGTGTTGTCTGTATGTCCTATAGATAGAATGCACTTTTAGCAGATGTGTATGACCATTGAGGGTGGTATGAGGCGTCTATATTGCTATAAAATGTAAAGTACAGACACAGTGCCATTGCATGGAATCATGAGGCGCCTCTATTGCTATACAGCATGGAATACACATACAGTGCATAGCCATGACTGCATGCATACACAATACAGACATACTGTGGATTGTGACCCACGTCGCTGAGGTGTATACACACTAAACCACACTGTGTCATGTGTGACAGGTCACCGGACGACATACCAATGACACCCCTGCACAACTGGTAACATGTCTTAGCTGCCTGTCAACCATGTCCACACATGGCAGACTGCTCAATACACCATGTTCCACATACATTTATGTACCACACACAATGAGGTGCACGGCTGACAGTGATGTCCAACAGCAGCAAGGGAAATGTACAGTATCTCTGGCCTGATGTGGTGTCTGTGTATGTATGTGGAAGCTGTACAGGTGACTACTTTCATGCTGTGACACAGTCATGATGTGCAACACATCATATGTGGTGAAATTAAGTGACACCTCCACAAGCTGTGCACAGGCTGTTAGGATGTCCAGTGTTCCACGTCTACTATACAACCATTCAACAAAGGCTATAGTTGGACCATGTGTAGACAATGTGCAACAGGGTGTACACACATACAAATCATATCTACTGTGTGTTACTACATGTCTATGGCCATCCTCCATGGCCATGTGTGAACATGTGTTGGCCAGATGTGTGTGATGGCCATCTATGTCACATGTCTGTGTTGTCCCATATGACATACACCCATAGATGTCAGATACTCCAGTGTCCACAGGGTTATACAGACAAAGAGTTGTATGTTTGATATGTGGGGTATGTTTTATGGGATAGTGTGACAATGTTGCAGCCAAACCACTACATGTCTGGGACATGTCAGCTGGCACATCACAATGTCTGTACTCATTGCAGGGGCACATTCCGCAATGGTGGATCATGTGGGCTGCCCATATACCAGCTCACTGTGTAGTACTGTTTGCATACCCCACATGTGTTGTTCTGATGTATAGTACATATTCCTACATTGAGCAATGCCTCCACCGTTGTATGGACAGCTGTCCACACATCTAGCAATGACAGTTACTGTGGGTCCATATTGTTGCTTCATTTGGTTTTTATATATTGGACATGTGTAGCCAGTGTGATTGATGAAAGCTGCGACCTGTATATCGTGACTGGACCATACATAGGTTCATAGGTTCATAGGTTCATACTAGGCTATCTGCCCTAGGGCATTTATAAGCCTAGCCAGAGTGTGTGTGGCTTTCACCACCCCTTAGGATGAGAATACTATACCCATTAGTTTGCTGTGCCTCTGTCCAGCAGTGATACAGAGATGATTCCCGGGGTAAACCTACGATCTCCCATCCACTCGTCAAGATTTCTCTTGAACAGAGTCAGTGAGGGGCTCTGCCTCACATGGACTGGGATTCTGTTCCATAGTGTAGGGAGTCTCTGGGTGATGAATCTGTCCCTCCAGCACGTCCTATTTATATCCGTGTTGAGGTTTAAGTCTTTTGCTCTCGTGGCTCTGGTGGATTTGGATTTTTGAGGTGGAGCATGTCCATTAATTCGGGTTTGACATGGCCTTGTATGTCAGGCACAGATCACCTCTGAGCAGACGGTATGCGACTGAATAGAGCTGGAGTTTCTTCAGTCGGGCATCGTATGACATATGTTTGAGCCTTTATCCTTTTGGTGAGGAACTTTGGGGTCTTTCCAACTGCTGCAGGTGTCGGGTAAGGTACATTCGAATGGGGCGTTGTACTCAATCATTGGTCTGATAAGTGAAGAGTACAGGGGTACAATGACCTCTCCTGATCTGGATGTGAATCCCTTCATGATCAGGTGGGCAATGTAGAAGGTCTTCCTAACCACTTTGGCAATGTGAGTGTCAAAAGAGAGGTTACTGTCAACTTGGGTCCCCAGGTCCCTGATAACTTCTTCCGTGTTTAATGGATTACCACCTATGTGGTAATTAGGGGTTACCTTGTTTTTCCCAAAGGGTATGACTATACATTTTTTGGCATTTAGCTTAAGGCCATGGCTCTGGCACTAGTTATCCATTTCTATGAGACCTTTCTGGAGGATGTCTGTGTCTGATGGAGTGTCAATTATGGTGCCCAGTTTGCAGTCATCTGCAAATTTTGTCAGCCACAATCCCCTTATGTTTGCCTGCACTTCAGAAAAATAAATGCCGAACAAGAGGGGCCCAGGACTGAGCCCTGTGGGACACCGCTCATGACCGCTTAGAGTCTGACATGGCACCAGCAACTCTAACCCTGTGTGTTCTGTCCTTGAGCCAGTTTGCAACCCATCTTGTGACATATGGGTTTACATCTAAGCTGGTGAGCTTTTCTATGATGCCCGAGTGGGGTATTGTGTCGAACACTTTTGCTAGGTCAAGGTAGGCTGTGTGAACTGCCTTACCCTCATCAATGGCCTTAGTGACTGTTTCAAAAAGTCGACCAAGTTCAAGAGGCAGGATCTGCCCTTGACAAAGCCAAATTGGGTAGGATCCAGTGTCTGTAGGTCCCCAATGTCTTTATTTATGAGTTCCATTATGATCCTCTCCATAGCTTTGCAGACAAGGCTCGTCAAGCTTATGGGGGTAATTTCCAGGGTCCGTAGAAGCACCGCCTTTGTGGAGTGGGACCACAGTTGCACGCCATTCTTTGGGTACGTATCCTGTAGTAAGGCTAAGATTAAACAGCAGCCTTATGTGTGGGTTTAGTTCCTCATTGAGTTCGTGTAGCACACAGCCGGGGACACAGTCCGGTCCCATTGATGCTGTGTTTTTTGCTTTAGAGAGAGCAGCTCTCACCTGGGCATCTGAGATGTTTGGGAGGCTAGACTCTGGTGGGATAGATATTTCTCCTTTTGGGGGGGAGGGAGGGGAGAAATTTGCACTGAACCTGTCTGCCAGTATGTTGGCAATGTCTGTGGGTTCAGTGATTTTTTTTATCATTTTGGACTAATTCTGAGCATATCTGGGAGTTTCCACCCAGGTTTCTAACATAGCTATGTGTACATGTGTTAACTGGCCACATGGTGAATAGATCTGTGCATTCAAATGCCTGATACTGATAACTGTCTCACCTGCAATGGACTGCTGTCTCTGTGGCATGCCAGAGGTACCTGTATAGGGGTGACACAGCAGTTAGATCATTATCCATGACTGTATGACAGCTACAGGGTGCACTTTGCATGTTAACATATTCGCCAGTGCAATAGCATATACTATGGAGTATGCACATGTGTGCATACACAGGGTAGCATACTATAGTATGCGGCATGTGTGTAAACATACCTTGCATATGATGTTACATTACATAGTGTACAGTGACACATGTGACTAAATGGGATATAATATTTATATGTGCAGTAGTGACTTACCAGGCAATTCCAGGCTCTGTGGTTTGGAGACACCCACCTCCACGATGGCAGCTAGAGTTTGTGGATGCTGTTATGATGGGGTCCCTAGGCTGGCCAGTAGCTCCTCGGTAGGTGTGAGTGGGGGCTGGGTTGGTGGCCCTCCACCTGTTCCACCTTGTTCCCTGGCGATTGCATTGGCACACTGTTTTGCATGTCGGATCAGGTCCGTGCAGTGTCTGTGCACCTGTTGGTAGGTGCAGTTATGGCCACCCACATCATTGACCCTCCTGCGAAGTTCCTGCCACAGGTCGTCACGCTGCTAGGCATGCTGTGGCACATGGCTGAACAGTACCTCATAGTTATCATGGAGGTATGGTATGAGGGCATCATCCTCCAAGCGGCTATATGCCGGCAGTCATGATCGAGGCATTATCTGTAAGACATAATGATGGAGACAGGTTACAGCATCTCAAAGATGCACAGAGATACAGATGCACATTCATGTGTATTACATTTAGTACTTATGAACAGTTGTCACAGCAAATCGTCATGACACTCACATGACTGACATGTTTGTTTCACACACATGTAACACCCGATGGGGATTGGATATTATCACCATAAATGTGTGTCACCTCATTACATTGCTCACACTCCATGTGAATGATGTCGTGATGTGGGCATGTCTGTTTGCCTGTACTAGTGTTCCTACCTATCAGCACATGCCTGGATGTGTGCACATTAATGCTGTTGACCTTGATGCTGTGTATGTAACATATCATCACATACACTGCCTTCATGGACATGGGCAGTGACAATGCAGACATGTGCATGGAAACCTTTACAAGCATGTGTTTTGCCATATACATCTAACACGGCACTGTACAACAGTTCAACATCCTGCCACGTATCGCCGGTATTGCACATGTGATACACATGGGACAATGGCTAGCTGGACGGTATTCGCAGGGATGGTTATCAACTATAGCATGTACGGCCAAGATCATGTTGTAGTGTGTATGCCCTGGGACATGTATGGGCATAGGATGTCAGGTTTACTAGCTGTATCCGACAGCCATGTTCCCGGCGACAGGTGAATCAGTGCCACATTACTGATCCAGACAATCACTGATACATCTACCATGCGGTCATCGCACCATGTGTGACAGAGATGACATGTGCAGCTTTGCTGGACAGGGTTGCATGGTATGGCAGGTGTATGTCACATGTATGGCACAGGGATCTGTCCAGCATGTGGCGACCCTTGTACTAGGATGGTGGCTGTCCATGATGTATGTCTTTCAGATCAGGATATGTACATGGAGCATGTCCAACATCACAGTGTTGCACATGTCTTTATGCAGGGTATGCAGCATGCTGCATAGTGGATATGAGGATTGTGATGGCTGGTGATGCCCATCCAAGCATGGCCAATACCCCTTAAAGGTGATATGTGATCCGATATTGGTCACGTGAGTGCTGAGTATGACTGTCCAATGATCTCCATGATCATGGATGGCACCCTGTCATGACGTGGGTTGCCTCTTATGACTACCTAATAGGTCTGGTGATGTCACTAGCTCAGGGAGGTAAACTGCACAGCACTATCCCTTACACACAGTGTTCATAATGTTGACCGCTGCGAGGTGGTAGTTAATGGGTACAGGGTTATTAACATAGCAGTGACAATGCAATAAGCAGCTGTCAGATTGTGCACATATGTCACGCACCTCACCCACAAAGCCCATGCTGTATGTTGTCCACAACACTGAGTCAGCTATTACTCCTAGGTCATGGCCATTCACATTCTCACATATGCAGATGCCACCCATTTGTCTGTGTGGTATGGGCTACAATGACAGGGGAGTACAACACATTAACCCTGTTTTACTGTAGCTGCCACTGGTGTGCTATGCACATGTCACTCAGACGCCTTTTGTAGTGTTGCTTCTGTGAACAGGCCACTGGTAGAACACTCCTGTGACATACAATGGTACATGTAGTATACTGAGTATAGGTGGAACACAGTATGGGTGATGATGTCCTCTGACCTGTCACAGGTATGCTATGCAGTGTGTATTCATCGGTACTGTCATCTACATCTATACTGCTAACAATAAACGTTGATTAAGGTTCATGGGCCTTCAGACCATACTCAGCAGGGTAGTAGGGCTGTGCCTCCCATTATGAGTAGCGTCTCCACTTTATGGGTTGTGATAACTGTTAGTGTGATCCATTCCGTATTTACACAGACTGCCATGAACCTATGTTTTACATGGCAGTGTATGTGTAGAGCCAACTGTTTTGCCATATGTGTATTATACAACCAGGGATTTGGACAGGTAATATGCAGCCGGAGTGTACCTTGTACCATCATAGTTATGGTTACAGGGGCTCTGTCATGTTCATGGATATGTGATTGTGTAC
Source organism: Protopterus annectens (assembly GCF_019279795.1). Classification (NCBI taxonomy): domain Eukaryota; kingdom Metazoa; phylum Chordata; order Ceratodontiformes; family Protopteridae; genus Protopterus; species Protopterus annectens. The sequence goes on from NC_056726.1 coordinate 182,686,698, forward strand.
CTATTGGGGGGGCAGTGAGTTTAAATTATCCAACACCCTATCTGTATTGCTTATTCATGCTCAGCACTTGTTCAGAACATGTACACACTTCATGAGCTACTAATTACTTTATCACTCAATCCTACTCATTTCCTACAGGTAAACACTGTTTGTCCTTACATTTCCAGCATGCTTACAGTACAACAGCTGTTGTACACACCTACCTCACATATCTTGTGAGTAATGGTTGACTAGACAGGCATGTCCAAATGTCAAGTACCAGTGTTATTGCCTGTCTATATGATGAATGTGGGCAACATGTGGCAATATAGCAATCGGCTCATGTACACAGTCAATGCTCACCTCCTAACATACGACACTACAGCCTGTGGGAGATGCACATATGTAGCCATGCTGGCGGTAATGCTCTCTCCAACCCAGACTTACCCTGACAATCATGTGGGGATGTTAAACATTTGCAGCACACCCCACTCATCACATAGTCTCAGCAGATCTCCACCACCACAGGCCACACATAGTAAGAGTACAACATTTGCGGAGCCTCACCATACTACTCTATGTAGGCAACAGAGGCAGCCCCCATCACCAAACACAACACCAATTACTTATAGCCCACAGACTCATGTGTGCCCATCAACTACAGCCAATAGGGTGTTATAACATACCCAACACACTAGTCATAGGTGACTCTGTAGGCGGTCACACTGAAGTCCCACTCAGCAGGCCACACAAGGTGATAGTCACTGTCATCTGGCTGTCGGGTAACAGGATCCATAACATGACCTATGCACTCAGGTCAATCCACAACAGGTACAATATGACTGTCATTCTCCACATTAGTGTGAATGCCCTGAGATGTAACTTCCTGGACTACATGCACAGGGACATGCAATAGCTCTCCGATCTTGTAGCCCAGGCAGATATCACCCTAGCCCTGAGAGGCATTCTGCATTAGTCCAGACTGATGACACAGTAGAACAACAGAATTATTCACGTCAACAGTTGCCTATGCTTCTGATGTCATTCCAAGGGTATCCAGTATCTGTCTGCTTTGACTGACATGGTCGACAAACCACAATGTTTGCCACAGATGGCCTGCACCTGTCGACCCTGAGATTATGGGTAACATCTCAGGCTCTTGCTGCTTCTATACTGCCTGTTTTAGACACATTTCAGACACATATTCACCACCTGAACAGGTACAGGCAAGCAAAACCTGAGGGTATTGCTACTCAACGCTTGACATCTTCATCTCAAATGCACTCATCCGTGGCACTCCTTATAATTGACCACTTCGATGTCTCTGCGGTGACTGTGACCTGCTTCTACACTCCGGAGAGCACCCCTGCACTGACAGGCTATTACACAGACCACACCTTTCAGTCATGTAACCAGGACCAGAACACCCGCATGGAGGTGTGTCCATATTTCACAGGGATGTACACACCTCCATGCTGGTTGCTTAGCACGATGCATCAGAGGCAATCCAAGTTCAACTAACTGTGGCCAGAACTGCTATACAAATTTTAGCTTCCTACGGATTCCACACCATACCCCATGGTTAATGGGCTTCATTTCTTGGTGTACTGGAAAGTAGGGTTCAAACAGGAACCACTGATGTGACACTGACACTACCCCACACCTAACTGTGATACCTACTCATGTACTGACACATTAGGCCAACACTTTCGTGGGTTAATACACTCCATTCGGCTGGGTCAACCTATACACACCACTACCAAGGCCAACAATATCGTAGACCTGGACATTACCAACGTGTGACTGGTGTTACACACCTGGGGCATCCCCTCGTTGGTCAGTTCTGAACATATGCTAATCACCCTTGTTATCCACAACCCAGCACCACACCCTTCATGGAAAACACAGTACAATATTTCTACAAAGCCAACTTCACGCTCTGTATGACAGTAGTAAATGCCATGACACCCGTGCAGATGGACAATATAGTTACAAATGCAGAAACATTCCCAACTGCACTTCATTAGCACTTACGACTGCATGGATCATGCTATCCCAAACAGAGCCATGACAGTACCCACCACATAACAGACACCCTCTGGGGTCCACCACCATGGACATATTGCACGACAGAAGGAGACAATTGCAAAGTAGGGTACACTCCCATGGGTGGGGTCGCTCCCTAGTCAGCCTCACTAGGATTCTGGGATCCCTTCTTACATCCTCCAACACTAGCTACGTAAACATTACTGCGACACATTCAAAGGACTACCACTAAGCGTTATGGAGGTATGTCACTACTCTCGATGGCAATACCCACATCTGCTCTGACATACAACGGTTAGGCAGAAACATTACAGAACCAACTGATATTGGCAACAACCTGGCAGCTAACTTTACACCCCTCTCACACCCTAAAGGGCCCACATCTATACAGGATCAATGCAGAGTCCCTGCAGTCACAACTTCGCCATTCAGACCTGCTCTCTAAAGCCTGGAACACACACTCCATGTGACCATCCAACATCCCAGGCTGTGATTTACACAAACCTGAGAACGACATGGCTCCCCACTTGGGCACCAGATTCACTAATAGCCTTGTATCAGGCATTGTGGACCTTGAATGGTGCACAGCAACGGTTATCACATTCCACAGAGGTGGTGCCACAATGGACCAGAGGAACTATTGCCCTATACGCCTGACTAGACTGTTCTGCAAGGCTATTGAGAACATCATCATGGAAGTCATTCACAGAGACATTGTTGGCCTCCAAACCTTTGATACCACCCAGGTTGGAGTTGTTAGGGCCACACCATGGCTCCTACACCTGGTGGAGTCCTGTGAGACAGTTACCAAGGTAGTAGATGATGGTAAGGGGTCCACAGAGCCTACCTTGCCCTTTCACTGCCTTTCAACACCGTTCACCATTCTGGTATTGTCAATATACACATCCACCTGCACAGCGACCCATACGTCTTGAGATGTTATGCAAAGTGGCTCACGGGCAGGACACATGGTGAGGGTAGCATACGCAGTTCCTACTGTACATCAGTTACACTTGGCATACCCCAGCCCTCACTCATAGGGACCCTCATGATCGCTATATACTTCCCTCAGGTACAGTCTAGCACAGGAAGACTTTCCTGAATAGGTTTCAGATGACTGCAAACTAGGGGCCATGACTGAGTCACCAAATAATATACACACCCTCCATACGGATATCACTGTGATGGATATCTGGTGTCGGTAACATGGCCTCAAGCAGCATGGCAGATGGTGCAAAGACATCCCCTTTAGATTACAACAATCGCCCTGTGACTATCACATAGGTGGTAGTCCCTTACATACATAAGACATTATAAGGGATCTTAGTACACATAGATAGCACCCACTCCTTTGATAACCTTATTGCCAGGGGGGCATGGATATCCTTCTACATGGCCACCCTAATCTGTAATCTTTAGTATCCAGAACAAAGGCTGCCATTGTACCTCTATACTTCTGACTTATGAAACACATTCAGGGGTACAACACCCCCTTTGGGGTGTACCTTACAGGACAGCAATGGCTTTAAATACCACAACATTAATGCACCAACAGTATTACTCACCTCCAAAGGATGACGTATGCAGCACAACTACTGAAACCCCAACTGTAGTCATTTGCATACTGCATACTCAGAGGTGACCTCTGCTGAACACACAAGGCCCATGTCCACACCAGTATTGATGGATATGCTCCACATAAGCAACATAAGCAAAAGCCACTGAGAGCGACATGCTCTGGGATATGTACCCAAATGCAACGATGAGTAGCACGTGCTGGAGGGATACATTCCTGAAACGGACACTCACCATGCTTTGGAACATGATTCCTGTGTACATCAGGAGGGACCCTCACTAGCACTCTTCATGCGATACCTCGATGGGTGGATGGGGAACAGACATGTATGCCAGGGATTACTGCAGTGGCTGTACTGTCCACAGGTGCAGGAAACAAATGGCTGTGCTGTTCACAGGCACAGGACACTAACCTAGGGAGGTGCCGCCAGTGACAACACTGTATTAGGGCTTACAAATGGACCTGGCCAGACAGCATAGTACCTAACTATGAACCTATGAAGCTATTACATGTCCTTTGTGCATGGATAATTGAGTAGCTCTTCCATTTCAATTAGCTATCATGCTGTTACACTGTTTGGTGACTACAAGACATATGTATCCTGTTATTGTGTATTGTACAGTCCAATACACATACCTTATGTTTGCATAATATACCAGTCATGCTATGTAAAATATTTGAGTTATCTACCTACAATACTGTACTTTTCACATATTTGAAACCATATCCCATAATGCAAAGCATAATTGCACAGCAGGACCAACTTAGGCATGTTATTCTCATTATACGCCCATACATATGCCTACTGTTACAGTATATCAACATAAAATATCCCCTGTTATGGCACGTACTTGTTGGATAACCCTACCACCAACAGTGGCTGGAGTGGAATTGTTTTGTTTAAAGCCCTTATGTAGCATCCCTTGTGGTGTAAGAGGTGTTTACCTTGTGGCCCACAGCAGTACACACAATTTCTATAAGTGTTACTATGCTCAACAAGACATCACTACATAATACCTTTTCTCACTGTCTGCATTGTGTACACTTTTATTAATACAGGACAGGCACTACATACACTAACATACTGCGTGTTCCACATACCTTATTAGTGGTCCCAGTATCGATAATATCTGTGTTACTCCTTTCCTCTTTAAATGATTCAACGATATGAGCATACAGTTTGAATGTATGGCAAGCCATCGTTTTATCGTGGATACCTGTAACATGTGGTATTCTGCCACCAATTGGTGTTCCGGAGTAGATTATTACATGCACATCAGCTGTGCAGCTACTCCATTGGCCAATTACACAGCAACAGTGGTGTATAACTGAATACTCCACTTGGGCATTGTCCTTTGCCCTACCTTCGAGGGAGACGGTCTGGATGTATTGTATTGTGATGAATTGCAACAGCTATTTGGAGAGACACAGATACTTTGAATTCATGTCCCCCATGGATTGTGTGTGTCGGCTAGAGTAAATAGTTCTACATGTGAGTGTAGCTGTTATCTCAACCATCTGATACGAGACTATTGCAAACAAAACCTAACATCGGCGTCTGTTCCATTGTACAACAGCAACAATTTCACATGGCCATTACAAGTGTGTCTCACAAGGTATGTTAACACTTCTGCAGATGTCATTCAGTGAGTGGATGTTTGTGATGTTATTACAGTCTGTATTGCAATTGTTTCAGGTGTGGGGGAGATGTAGGTGGGTGTACATAGCAGATAAAGGTTTGTGGGCACTGCATTTATACATATTCTATATGTGTGGGGGCCCCTTCCTAATTGAAGACCTGTCATTTAGTAGACTAATACTATGGTTATTGCAGGCTTATTCATTAAACCATTGTTAATTGGTTCCTATATAGCATGCAGATGAGGTTGATCCTTCAATCCCTCTGAAATACATCGATATGTACAGAACTGTTGCCACATGAAAGCTGTCTCGTGTATTTCGGTCACGAATATTTGCACTCATTGCAGTTGTGTTGGTGACGCCAACTCTTTGGCTTGGGTTGCCACCTTTTCAATTGGCCATATTGGGACATTTGCAGGGCACACATCAGGGTTTAGAGGCCGACACAAACCCACTGTCAGTACAAAGGATAGAACTTGCTTTGCCCTAAATTAAAACATTCTTGTAGCACTTTAGCTGCTTATTATGTATCTTGCACAATTTACGTATTTGAGAGATGGACATAACTATTTCATGCAACTATTACTTAATATATGGGACATCATTATGTCCTACAATCTCAGTACATTTGCCCTTTTTATTTGTTGTCAGGACACACCTGACCAAGAGGGACTGTCCCTCTCAAAGTGGGACAGGTGGTAACCCGATATGCCTAAGGCTGGCTATGACAACAACTACTGCAATAATCTACCTCCGAGTTAGCAGAACAGACCCATGATGCAACACACACACACACACACACACACACACACACACACACACACACACACACACACACACACACACATTACAGTCCCATGGACACACACACTGCACTCTCAACATGCACTTACACACACTACAGCAATTGGAACCACACTTAAACACAGTACCTACCGGACCGCAGCACCGCACCAATAACTAAATGTCCCTTAACATCGTGATTATATTACCGTGGTTATACTGTTCTGGTACTGTGGTCTTTCGGTCTTTAAGCCTCGTGATTACGCATGCCGGTATGTAAAGCATTCGATAGTTGGCAGTATCCTATTCATTTGTACCTCCATGGTTGTGTACATGTCGTTAACCTGTCTATATTTTCGCAGATATATGTATTTCCGTTGGGTACATGGCGGTGTATTCTGCTTGCTGAACCCGCCCTTTTTGTGTTTTAACCTGTCACAATACACACCTGCCGTTGGTACATCTCGGTAGCTTGGTGGTAGGTGATTGTGTACATGGTTGCGTGTTCTACTCCTGCCAGTGGTCATTTTACCTCTCAGAGCAGGCACTGTTAGTACATGGGTGAATAATGCTGGTTTCACCTGTTCTGGACATCCTTAACCGTGATCTGCACGGAATTCGGCAAAGCTTAGACCTGTTTTGCATATCCGTGTAGTCCTGTTTAAGCGACACTTACCGTCACTTGCGCCGCGCAAACCCGCTAACATGTACTTACACGTGCTCTAATGACCTACATCCAACATCCATTATTCGGTGCCATCTGGATTACGTACGGACCTTGCAGGGCGATGGAACCGGGTACATACATGACACAGTCAGTGGCTTTACCACTTGGTCATCTGGTGTTTGTACAGGTGTTAATGGTGTTTTGTATGTGGACTGTACTATGGCTGTTCCTCCATACTGCAGTCAAATGTGTAACTCAATTAGTTTATATATGGATGATACCACTTCATCGGTACTGTCATCTACATCTATACTGCTAACAATAAACGTTGATTAAGGTTCATGGGCCTTCAGACCATACTCAGCAGGGTAGTAGGGCTGTGCCTCCCATTATGAGTAGCGTCTCCACTTTATGGGTTGTGATAACTGTTAGTGTGATCCATTCCGTATTTACACAGACTGCCATGAACCTATGTTTTACATGGCAGTGTATGTGTAGAGCCAACTGTTTTGCCATATGTGTATTATACAACCAGGGATTTGGACAGGTAATATGCAGCCGGAGTGTACCTTGTACCATCATAGTTATGGTTACAGGGGCTCTGTCATGTTCATGGATATGTGATTGTGTACCTATTGGGGGCCAGTGAGTTTAAATTATCCAACACCCTATCTGTATTGCTTATTCATGCTCAGCACTTGTTCAGAACATGTACACACTTCATGAGCTACTAATTACTTTATCACTCAATCCTACTCATTTCCTACAGGTAAACACTGTTTGTCCTTACATTTCCAGCATGCTTACAGTACAACAGCTGTTGTACACACCTACCTCACATATCTTGTGAGTAATGGTTGACTAGACAGGCATGTCCAAATGTCAAGTACCAGTGTTATTGCCTGTCTATATGATGAATGTGGGCAACATGTGGCAATATAGCAATCGGCTCATGTACACAGTCAATGCTCACCTCCTAACATACGACACTACAGCCTGTGGGAGATGCACATATGTAGCCATGCTGGCGGTAATGCTCTCTCCAACCCAGACTTACCCTGACAATCATGTGGGGATGTTAAACATTTGCAGCACACCCCACTCATCACATAGTCTCAGCAGATCTCCACCACCACAGGCCACACATAGTAAGAGTACAACATTTGCGGAGCCTCACCATACTACTCTATGTAGGCAACAGAGGCAGCCCCCATCACCAAACACAACACCAATTACTTATAGCCCACAGACTCATGTGTGCCCATCAACTACAGCCAATAGGGTGTTATAACATACCCAACACACTAGTCATAGGTGACTCTGTGGCGGTCACACTGAAGTCCCACTCAGCAGGCCACACAAGGTGATAGTCACTGTCATCTGGCTGTCGGGTAACAGGATCCATAACATGACCTATGCACTCAGGTCAATCCACAACAGGTACAATATGACTGTCATTCTCCACATTAGTGTGAATGCCCTGAGATGTAACTTCCTGGACTACATGCACAGGGACATGCAATAGCTCTCCGATCTTGTAGCCCAGGCAGATATCACCCTAGCCCTGAGAGGCATTCTGCATTAGTCCAGACTGATGACACAGTAGAACAACAGAATTATTCACGTCAACAGTTGCCTATGCTTCTGATGTCATTCCAAGGGTATCCAGTATCTGTCTGCTTTGACTGACATGGTCGACAAACCACAATGTTTGCCACAGATGGCCTGCACCTGTCGACCCTGAGATTATGGGTAACATCTCAGGCTCTTGCTGCTCCTATACTGCCTGTTTTAGACACATTTCAGACACATATTCACCACCAGAACAGGTACAGGCAAGCAAAACCTGAGGGTATTGCTACTCAACGCTTGACATCTTCATCTCAAATGCACTCATCCGTGGCACTCCTTATAATTGACCACTTCGATGTCTCTGCGGTGACTGTGACCTGCTTCTACACTCCGGAGAGCACCCCTGCACTGACAGGCTATTACACAGACCACACCTTTCAGTCATGTAACCAGGACCAGAACACCCACGGCGGAGGTGTGTCCATATTTCACAGGGATGTACACACCTCCATGCTGGTTGCTTAGCACGATGCATCAGAGGCAATCCAAGTTCAACTAACTGTGGCCAGAACTGCTATACAAATTTTAGCTTCCTACGGATTCCACACCATACCCCATGGTTAATGGGCTTCATTTCTTGGTGTACTGGAAAGTAGGGTTCAAACAGGAACCACTGATGTGACACTGACACTACCCCACACCTAACTGTGATACCTACTCATGTACTGACACATTAGGCCAACACTTTCGTGGGTTAATACACTCCATTCGGCTGGGTCAACCTATACACACCACTACCAAGGCCAACAATATTGTAGACCTGGACATTACCAACGTGTGACTGGTGTTACACACCTGGGGCATCCCCTCGTTGGTCAGTTCTGAACATATGCTAATCACCCTTGTTATCCACAACCCAGCACCACACCCTTCATGGAAAACACAGTACAATATTTCTACAAAGCCAACTTCACGCTCTGTATGACAGTAGTAAATGCCATGACACCCGTGCAGATGGACAATATAGTTACAAATGCAGAAACATTCCCAACTGCACTTCATTAGCACTTACACGACTGCATGGATCATGCTATCCCAAACAGAGCCATGACAGTACCCACCACATAACAGACACCCCTCTGGGGGTCCACCACCATGGACATATTGCACGACAGAAGGAGACAATTGCAAAGTAGGGTACACTCCCATGGGTGGGGTCGCTCCCTAGTCAGCCTCACTAGGATTCTGGGATCCCTTCTTACATCCTCCAACACTAGCTACGTAAACATTACTGCGACACATTCAAAGGACTACCACTAAGCGTTATGGAGGTATGTCACTACTCTCGATGGCAATACCCACATCTGCTCTGACATACAACGGTTAGGCAGAAACATTACAGAACCAACTGATATTGGCAACAACCTGGCAGCTAACTTTACACCCCTCTCACACCCTAAAGGGCCCACATCTATACAGGATCAATGCAGAGTCCCTGCTGTCACAACTACGCCATTCAGACCTGCTCTCTCTAAAGCCTGGAACACACACTCCATGTGACCATCCAACATCCCAGGCTGTGATTTACACAAACCTGAGAACGACATGGCTCCCCACTTGGGCACCAGATTCACTAATAGCCTTGTATCAGGCATTGTGGACCTTGAATGGTGCACAGCAACGGTTATCACATTCCACAGAGGTGGTGCCACAATGGACCAGAGGAACTATTGCCCTATACGCCTGACTAGACTGTTCTGCAAGGCTATTGAGAACATCATCATGGAAGTCATTCACAGAGACATTGTTGGCCTCCAAACCTTTGATACCACCCAGGTTGGAGTTGTTAGGGCCACACCATGGCTCCTACACCTGGTGGAGTCCTGTGAGACAGTTACCAAGGTAGTAGATGATGGTAAGGGGGTCCACACAGCCTACCTTGCCCTTTCACTGCCTTTCAACACCGTTCACCATTCTGGTATTGTCAATATACACATCCACCTGCACAGCGACCCATACGTCTTGAGATGTTATGCAAAGTGGCTCACGGGCAGGACACATGGTGAGGGTAGCATACCGCAGTTCCTACTGTACATCAGTTACACTTGGCATACCCCAGCCCTCACTCATAGGGACCCTCATGATCGCTATATACTTCCCTGAGGTACAGTCTAGCACAGGAAGACTTTCCCTGAATAGGTTTCCAGATGACTGCAAACTAGGGGCCATGACTGAGTCACCAAATAATATACACACCCTCCATACGGATATCACTGTGATGGATATCTGGTGTCGGTAACATGGCCTCAAGCAGCATGGCAGATGGTGCAAAGACATCCCCTTTAGATTACAACAATCGCCCTGTGACTATCACATAGGTGGTAGTCCCTTACATACATAAGACATTATAAGGGATCTTAGTACACACGTAGATAGCACCCACTCCTTTGATAACCTTATTGCCAGGGGGGCATGGATATCCTTCTACATGGCCACCCTAATCTGTAATCTTTAGTATCCAGAACAAAGGCTGCCATTGTACCTCTATACTTCTGACTTATGAAACACATTCAGGGGTACAACACCCCCTTTGGGGTGTACCTTACAGGACAGAAATGGCTTTAAATACCACAACATTAATGCACCAACAGTATTACTCACCTCCAAAGGATGACGTATGCAGCACAACAACTGAAACCCCAACTGTAGTCATTTGCGTACTGCATACTCAGAGGTGACCTCTGCTGAACATACAAGGCCCATGTCCACACCAATATTGATGGATATGCTCCACATAAGCAACATAAGCAAAAGCCACTGAGAGCGACATGCTCTGGGATATGTACCCAAATGCAACGATGAGTAGCACGTGCTGGAGGGATACATTTCTGAAACGGACACTCACCATGCTTTGGAACATGATTCCTGTGTACATCAGGCAGGGACCCTCACTAGCACTCTTCGTGCGATACCTCGATGGGTGGATGGGGAACAGACATGTATGCCAGGGATTCTTGCAGTGGCTGTACTGTCCACAGGTGCAGGAAACAAATGGCTGTGCTGTTCACAGGCACAGGACACTAACCTAGGGAGGTGCCGCCAGTGACAACACTGTATTAGGGCTTACAAATGGACCTGGCCAGACAGCATAGTACCTAACTATGAACCTATGAAGCTATTACATGTCCTTTGTGCATGGATAATTGAGTAGCTCTTCCATTTCAATTAGCTATCATGCTGTTACACTGTTTGGTGACTACAAGACATATGTATCCTGTTATTGTGTATTGTACAGTCCAATACACATACCTTATGTTTGCATAATATACCAGTCATGCTATGTAAAATATTTGAGTTATCTACCTACAATACTGTACTTTTCACATATTTGAAACCATATCCCATAATGCAAAGCATAATTGCACAGCAGGACCAACTTAGGCATGTTATTCTCATTATACGCCCATACATATGCCTACTGTTACAGTATATCAACATAAAATATCCCCTGTTATGGCACGTACTTGTTGGATAACCCTACCACCAACAGTGGCTGGAGTGGAATTGTTTTGTTTAAAGCCCTTATGTAGCATCCCTTGTGGTGTAAGAGGTGTTTACCTTGTGGCCCACAGCAGTACACACAATTTCTATAAGTGTTACTATGCTCAACAAGACATCACTACATAATACCTTTTCTCACTGTCTGCATTGTGTACACTTTTATTAATACAGGACAGGCACTACATACACTAACATACTGCGTGTTCCACATACCTTATTAGTGGTCCCAGTATACGATAATATCTGTGTTACTCCTTTCCTCTTTAAATGATTCAACGATATGAGCATACAGTTTGAATGTATGGCAAGCCATCGTTTTATACGTGGATACCTGTAACATGTGGTATTCTGCCACCAATTGGTGTTCCGGAGTAGATTATTACATGCACATCAGCTGTGCAGCTACTCCATTGGCCAATTACACAGCAACAGTGGTGTATAACTGAATACTCCACTTGGGCATTGTCCTTTTGCCCTACCTTCGAGGGAGACGGTCTGGATGTATTGTATTGTGATGAATTGCAACAGCTATTTGGAGAGACACAGATACTTTGAATTCATGTCCCCCATGGATTGTGTGTGTCGGCTAGAGTAAATAGTTCTACATGTGAGTGTAGCTGTTATCTCAACCATCTGATACGAGACTATTGCAAACAAAACCTAACATCGGCGTCTGTTCCATTGTACAACAGCAACAATTTCACATGGCGCCATTACAAGTGTGTCTCTCACAAGGTATGTTAACACTTCTGCAGATGTCATTCAGTGAGTGGATGTTTGTGATGTTATTACAGTCTGTATTGCAATTGTTTCAGGTGTGGGGGAGATGTAGGTGGGTGTACATAGCAGATAAAGGTTTGTGGGCACTGCATTTATACATATTCTATATGTGTGTGGGGGCCCCTTCCCTAATTGAAGACCTGTCATTTAGTAGACTAATACTATGGTTATTGCAGGCTTATTCATTAAACCATTGTTAATTGGTTCCTATATAGCATGCAGATGAGGTTGATCCTTCAATCCCTCTGAAATACATCGATATGTACAGAACTGTTGCCACATGAAAGCTGTCTCGTGTATTTCGGTCACGAATATTTGCACTCATTGCAGTTGTGTTGGTGACGCCAACTCTTTGGCTTGGGTTGCCACCTTTTCAATTGGCCATATTGGGACATTTGCAGGGCACACATCAGGGTTTAGAGGCCGACACAAACCCACTGTCAGTACAAAGGATAGAACTTGCTTTTGCCCTAAATTAAAACATTCTTGTAGCACTTTAGCTGCTTATTATGTATCTTGCACAATTTACGTATTTGAGAGATGGACATAACTATTTCATGCAACTATTACTTAATATATGGGACATCATTATGTCCTACAATCTCAGTACATTTGCCCTTTTTAATATTTGTTGTCAGGACACACCTGACCAAAGAGGGACTGTCCCTCTCAAAGTGGGACAGGTGGTAACCGTATGCCTAAGGCTGGCTATGACAACAACTACTGCAATAATCTACCTCCGAGTTAGCAAGAACAGACCCATGATGCAAACACACACACACACACACACACACACACACACACACACACACACACACACACACACACACACACACACACACATTACAGTCCCATGGAAACACACACTGCACTCTCAACATGCACTTACACACACTACAGCAATTGGAACCACACTTAAACACAGTACCTACCGGGACCGCAGCACCGGCACCAATAACTAAATGTCCCTTAACATCGTGATTATATTACTCGTGGTTATACTGTTCTGGTACTGTGGTCTTTCGGTCTTTAAGCCTCGTGATTACGCATGTCGGTATGTAAAGCATTCGATAGTTGGCAGTATCCTATTCATTTGTACCTCCATGGTTGTGTACATGTCGTTAACCTGTCTATATATTCGCAGATATATGTATTTCCGTTGGGTACATGGCGGTGTATTCTGCTTGCTGAACCCCGCCCTTTTGTGTTTTAACCTGTCACAATACACACCTGCCGTTGGTACATCTCGGGTAGCTTGGTGGTAGGTGATTGTGTACATGGTTGCGTGTTCTACTCCTGCCAGTGGTCATTTTACCTCTCAGAGCAGGCACTGTTAGTACATGGGTGAATAATGCTGGTTTCACCTGTTCTGGACATCCTTAACCGTGATCTGCACGGAATTCGGCAAAGCTTAGACCTGTTTTGCGCATATCCGTGTAGTCCTGTTTAAACGACACTTACCGTCACTTGCCGCCGCATAAACCCGCTAACATGTACTTACACGTGCTCTAATGACCTACATCCAACATCCATTATTCGTGCCATCTGGATTACGTAACGGACCTTGCAGGACGTGGAACCGGGTACATACATGACACAGTCAGTGGCTTTACCACTTGGTCATCTGGTGTTTGTACAGGTGTTAATGGTGTTTTGTATGTGGACTGTACTATGGCTGTTCCTCCATACTGCAGTCAAATGTGTAACTCAATTAGTTTACATATGGATGATACCACTTCATGGTATGTCCAAGTGATGTTTAATGGATGTGCTCCAGCATTGGGGATCTATGTCAGAGTGTGCCACACACTGTAATGTGCTACACCTTCACACAACCATAACTGGAGAATGCTGGGGTGGTGGATACCTGTCATGGGTACTCCCCATGCTTTGGCACTACATCCCCAATTACATTATATGGAGGCCCTCATTAACACACCAGGGAATCCATGCAGAGTAGGTGGGGAACAGTGGTTACACACGTGGATCCTGCAATTGGCTCTGCTCCACAGAGGGACATTTGGTTGACCAATGGGGTGGCGATAGCAGACACATTTTGCCTAGGCTGCTGAATGGCCTCTGACAATCGGGCATGTACCTACCGATGTACCTAGGAACCTATACATACAGTATCAACATATGCTGTTAGCTTTGTTTACTGTTCAGGTGTTGACTTTCCTTGTTCCAATAGCTGTTGTGTGTGCAATAGTTGAGGGCTGCCTATGTAGGATTCACACAGTAGGCCACCTATACATTACAATTTGCAGGTGGTCGTGTGTGTGTGTGTGCCATCTATTTTACTGTGTGTGCAGGTGGAGAAGTGTGTCAGTCTGTAGGGGCCTGCACTGTCAGTGTATGTGCTATACGTTCCCTCTTTGTCAAGGCATGGGCATATTGGGCACACCTCCGTCTGCCTACTGGGGCTGGCACAGGTTGTTCATGGTCTGAATCCCTCTGTGCCTGTGATGGCCTTGGCAATTGCGGTGGGCTGTGAGGGCCTTCACCATTATGTCCCTGCTGCAGCTGTTTCCGCAGGATCATATTATGTAGCATGGCACATACTATGAAGATGTGGGCACACATAGGTTCATAGGTTCATACTAGGCTATCTGCCCTAGGGCATTTATAAGCCTATCCAGAGTGTGTTTGGCTTTCGCCACCCATTTTAAATTAATTTTGCTATGCCCTTTTTCGAGGTTTTTATACTGTGCCTCTGTCTAACAGTGACACAGAAGTGATACCTGGGGTAAACCTACGATCTCCCATCCACTCATCAAGATTCCTCTTGAAGAGAGTCAATGAGGGACTCTGCCTAACCTGGACTGGGATTTTATTCCAGAGTGAAGAGAGCCTCTGGGTTATGAATCTGTCCCTCCAGCATGTCCTATTTATTTCAGTGCTGAGGTTCAAGTCTCTTGAGCGCGTAGCTCGATGGGATTTGGATTTTCTGAGGTGCAGCATGTCCATTAATTCTGGGTTGGACATGGCTTTACTTGTCAGGCACAGATCGCCTCTGAGCAGGCGGTATGCCACTGAGTAGAGCTGGAGTTTCTTTAACCGGGCAGCATATGGCATCTGTTTGAGTCCTTTGATCCTCTTGGTGAGGTACTTTTGGGGTCTTTCCAGTTGCTGCAGGTGTCTGGTAAGGTACATCCCAAAGGGCATTGTACTCAATTATGGGCCTGATGAGGGATGAGTAAAGATACGATGACCTCCCCTGATCTAGATGTGAATCCCATCATGATTAGGTGGGCTATATAAAATGTTTTTCTAACCACTTTGGCCACGTGGTTGTCAAATGAGAGATTGCTATCAACTTGGGTCCCCAGGTCCCTAATTACTTCTTCTGTAGTTAATGGATTACCACCTATGTGGTAATTTGTGGCACTTTGTTTTGCCAAAGGGATGACTATACACTTTTTGGCATTTAGCTTGAGGCCATGGCTCTTGCACCAGTTGTCTGTTTCTATGAGGCCCTTTTGGAGGATGCTTGTGTCGGCTGGAGAGTCAATTATGGCGCCCAGTTTGCAATCATCTGCGAACTTGGTCAGCCACAGTCCTTCCGTGTTGGCCTGTACCTCTGAGAAATATATACCGAACAAGATACGTCCCAGGACTGAGCCTTGTGGGATGCCACTTGTAACTGGTTTGGAGTCTGACATGGCTCCAGCAATTCTAACCATGTGGGTTCTGTCCTTGAGCCAGTTTGCAACCCATCTAGTGACATAGCCTTGTGATTATCCTTAGTGTCCTGTGCAATATTTCTCTCAAAGCTGGCCTTAGATGATTTTATGAGTGCCCACAGTTTTTTGCTAATACTGATCAGAGATGTCTTCCCTTTTTGGGATTTTGCTCTATCATGTAGTAGCTTCCTCCTTCTATTGTATAGTTTGTTTATGGCTGGGGTCCACCAGACAGGACATCTGCCTTTGGAGGATTGGGTCTTGGTTTTATTTGGGATTGCATGATCCATGCATTCCTGAAGGTGTTCATAGAATGTGTTTATAAGGGATTCTGTGGTCTGGGCCGTATTTTCCACAGGCTTGGGGGCTTTGAAGGATTCCACCTCGGTTTTGAGAAGTGTCAAATTTGCTTTAGAGAAGTTTTTCACTGTGGTTTTCTGGGCAGGGGGTGGGGTCGGGATGTGAATATCCAGTGGGATTAGTTTATGGTCTGATCTTACCAGTGAGGGATACACTTCTAGTCTGGAGCATAGAGTCCCCATGTTGGTGATGATCAGGTCCAGTATGTTTTCCCCTCTTGTGGGAGTGGTAACAAGTTGTTCCATAGCATTTGAGTTTATAAATTCTAGGAACCTTTGGGCTAGGGTGTTGGAGCTAGAGTAATGCTCCCAGTCTATGTTTGGGTAGTTAAAGTCACCCAATATAATGGTGTTTGGAGAGACCTTCATATTTTCCAGTGTTCTCAGGAAGGCCGAGTGGGGTTCCTGGGTTTGGGAGGGTGGTCTGTAGCAGGCTATAAACTGGAAGGCAGTTTTACCCACTGTTAGTTGCACATGGATAGTCTCTGATGCTTTGCTGTGCCACCAACCTGGAGGTGTGGGTATCTTTGAATATTGATACTCCCTCCTTTTGTGGTTTGGTCCAAGTTTTGGGGCCGAAAAGCATGGTATGAGGTATAACCTGGTAGTGCTGGGGTGCTCTCGGGAGCCTTGAACCAGGTTTCTGTTACTGCACAGATATCGATGTTCTCCATGCTAAGGAGAGTTTCAAGTGCGTGCATCTTGAGGTTTAGACTTCTGGCGTTGAGTAGCATTACTCTTAGTTTCTTATCCCTTGTGATACCTATGGAGGTGGGTTTGTCTTTTGAGCCTTGCCTAAAAAAGGCACTATGGGGAAAGCAAGAGCCTCTGCCAATATCCAAAAGCCCAGGGATGACAGGTGCAAGCCATCCCTAGCGAAGCATCGTGGCTTGTCGAACATGTCATCCCAGGCTGACAGGCATTGGATCCCCTTTGAATGACACCAATACTTAAGCCAATTGTTGAAATTGATCATCTTGTTTTCATATTGTGGCATCATTCTTGGTGAGGGTAAGATGCTACTCAAGGTCAGGGTCATACCGGCCTGGGCTACATGCTCAGAGAGCTCCTCTATGTCTCTTTTCATGTAGTCCAGGGAGGTACGTCTCAGGTCATTCACACCAGCATGGACAATGACCGAGTCATATTTGTACTTGCCTTGGAGTGACCTGAGTGCTTGTGTTATGTGGCGGATCCTAGCACCTGACAGGCAGCTCACCGTGACCTTCTCCTTGTTCAGTCTGGTGAGCAGGGCATCAGTGTGCCTGACGATAGAGTCACCTATTACAAGTGTATCAGGTGTGTTATTTAGCCTTAAGGGCTGTGACTGTTCGGCACACTGGCTTTGTGAGCTATGTGTTGCACGTGTTTTGTTTTGGGGTAGCGGTTGCTTGGGTGTCTGCTTTGGAGGTCTCTGCTGCTTAGGCAGATTTTTATTTAGAGCCTCCGAGTATGTTTTTGTGTGTTTATGTGTCTGGTTTGCTGTCGTGGTAGGTCTATGTGAGACTGGAATTGTAGTGAGTGTGGTTTCCCTCTCCTCCTGACTGATTACGCCAGTACTAAGTTGAGAGAGCTTAGCCTCCAGTTTGGCTATATGGTTGCATCTCTCACATGTGTTGGAATTTGTTGGGAGGAGGAGAGGGTTGTCTGTGCACATGAGGCAGTTGTAACATTGCCTCAAGATTCCCAGATTCACCAGCTGGACTGGAGAGGAGATTGACAACTGACCTTTGGACATGCTAGAATAGTATTGGGAATTCCTTTATAATTGAAAAAAAGGGCCAATGGGGAACAAGGTACTCAAGGGGAGTTTGTGAGGGTGTAGTGCTTTTAATTTTTTAGTGCTGACTTATATAATTGCTTTAGTGAGCAAATGCCAGGTAACTTAAATGCAATGTGTTACAGGTAACTTAAATGCAAAAAAGACAAACAGTAACTTTCTTTTAAGTGAAGCAAGGAAATAAGTACAGTAAGCAATGCAGATATCACTGGGGATCCACAGAAGCATTGAAAAGCTGTGTTTTAGGTGGAATTAGCATTTCAGGGAAATAACAAGCAAACAAACAACAAGCATACAAACAAAGCTAGATTCAGCAGGCCTGGATCTAGTCTATACTACAGCAAACAAGGTGTACCAATTTCAGTAAGAAACAGTTCAAATATGCAGGCACTATAAGCCTTTAACCAGAAATTCCCAGCTCAGAAGGGCAGAGTCCGGCCTCTCCTCCCACAAGAGTGCAGACCATGAACCTTCTTAATGTAAAATAACTGGCCTGAAGCCCAAGTGCTTAAACCAGAACTAATACACTTTTAGAATAACAGACACTGAGCCCTCAATCAGCAGTTCCCAACTTAGAAGGATGTAAGCTATCTGTCCTGCCACCACAGTGCAGGCCACAAACCTTCCTAATGTAAAACAACTGGTCTGAAGCCCAAGTGCTTAATCCAAAAGACTTAGAATGATAGCTACACTTTAATCAAGTTACTACCAGGCAGTAATAAATACAATTGAATACTTTAAAGTGCCTGGAGTGGGGGAGTGCCCATGCCTTGACAAAGAGGGAACGTATAGCACATACACTGACAGTGCAGGCCCCTACAGACTGACACGCTTCTCCACCTGCACACACAGTAAAATGGATGGCGGACACACACAACCACCTGCATGCCTGGAGAGTACTGCAAGGCTCCACCAGATATGTCCAAGCAATGGAATCGTGATTTCAGCATCCCAAACACACGATCTATGATGATTCTGGTTTGTGCGTGTGCCTCATTATGGCGTTCTTGCATGGGTGTGTGTGTATTTCTGATGGGAGTCATCATCCACGGCTCCAGTGCATAGCCAGCATCCCCCACTAGGTGGCCATATGGGATGTCCCCCCTGACAAATACCTGATACAGCTTGAGGCATGCCAGATGTGGGAGTCATGGTAGCTTCCAGGGCTGCCAGCACACACATCTGTGATAACACCCTGGGCATTGCACATGACCTGGCATTTGATGGAGTGGTATCCCTTGTAGTTTATGTAGCACCTACCTTGGTCTCCGGGTGGTGCTTTGATATGTATGTGCGTGCAGTCTATTGCACCCAGTACCTCCGGGTAGTGGGCCACATGGTGGAAGAGACGCATATTGCTGGCCAACTCCTCCTGAGTTCGGGGGAAATATATATGCTCACTGGCATGTGGTAACATGGCATCCAAGAACTGGTGGAGTACCCTGGATGCTGATGCCTGTGAGATCCCCATGATATCTCCAGTTGGTCTTTGAAAGGTACCTGTGGCTAGTATTCTCAAGCTTACACATACCTTCATGTCCACTGGGATGGGTTCCCCTCTGTTGTTTCTGGCTCTCAGGCGTGGCCGGCACAGCTCAACTATTTGCTGTATGATATCCCTGTCCACCCTGTAACGCTCTACTATTTCCAGATCATGTAGCCCCTGGTAGGTTACCCTTGGTCTGAGCACTCTTCTCCTCTGCTGGGGCCTGAGGTGGTTGTCAGCATCGTCCTCTGCAACACCTTCAGTTTCCAACACATGCTGATGAATCACAGCTATGGCAGCTCCCAACAAGTACATTGTAAAAGTTCCCCATCTGTTTACACCAATGGTGAGTGTTTGGGAATACACAAGTGTGTGTGAGGTGCCTTCACATTTTATACTATTGTGCTTTGAACACTGATGATGTCATAGGGTGTGTATGTACATTCGGAGCTGCAGGGTATCTTGTGTTTTACCACGGATACTGCTATTGTGCTGCCTTTGGTGTTAAATTACATTTAGCTGCTGTGGATTACCTCTTGCCCTTGCCTCCACTTTTCTTAACGATTCCCCTCCCATTGTCTGGCATGCATCCAGCAGCCTGCTTTTTTGTGTTGTACTTTCCCGAACCAGGATTGTCTTGCGAAATGTGTTCTATTGCCAATCTACTGCAGATTTGCTTTGCTCGGCGGTTACAGTTCTCTTTTCTTTGCAATCTGACATCTCCCCTATCCTGTTCTGCAGGTTGCTGCTAGCAGCCTTGTTAGCTGGCGTCAATTGCCCACTGTGAGTTAATAGGTGTTAATTGCTCAGTTGTACTCCAATTACCCTACTGTAGCATTTCCTTATTGTCTTCCCCTAAACTTCCTTTTTGGGCTGTGGTGCACAGCGCGTGAGTCTGCTTACCGGGTTTCAGGCACGCTTTCATCCACGTACACATGCGCTTTCAGGCAACATGTGTGCTCTCAGCTGAGCAAAGCTATACCTACATCCATGCTCCACGCCCCTGTCCTGTGGCTTTGCTTAGCAATGGGCAGCTCAGATTTGCATTGCTCCAATGTGCTTACAGCTGCAGTGGCACACCCCACTGCTGATGTCATGTATTCCTGCTGACCACTCCTCAGTGTTGTAGCGCTGCGCCATATTGTACATCCTTAGGCCGGCGGGACGTTTGCGATTCACTATTACTTGCCTCATTTGCATGGCATTGACTACTAATTCATAGTTACCATGCCGAACAATGTCACAGGCCCTTAGCAACCCTTACAGCTTGGTTATGGTGTAGCATGCATACCATTGACTATTATGGTGAAATCATGATTTGTGTTACATTGCTATTTTATGATATTTGTATATATTTTCCTTGTGTTCCCATTTGCACACACATGCCCTACGGTTGTACTTTGCGTTACTGTGGCCATGACATTAAATGTTATTTTGTATGTGTTGTGCATCTTTTCTTATGGCATTGGCTGTATATTTAGCGATTGGCATATGTTAACTTTGTAATACATGAGTCTGGTCCGCTTCCAGGGCTCCGATGTTCTGTTTGTCTACATGTAAACCATTTTTTTTTTGGTTTACATTTCTGTAGGCTTATGCTACATCTACGCCACTTCATGAATCTCTATGTCCCTTCATTTGCATGCTGCAGTACTGCGCATGGGGTGATTTGCATACCTACGCCGGGAGCTGCACAGATCTGGCGTACGCTGGTAGTGCATGTGGAATTGGATAGTACCTGAATCGCTCGGCGGCCATATTTGGCGTTATACCACCTATGCTACTCCTGCGCCTGGCGCAAGCTTCATGAATCCCGGGGATTATCAAAGCGTATAATATTGTCCTTCAGTTTGATTGGGGATTTTGCCCATGCTGTCTTTAGTACCATTTCCTTATCATGGGCTGATAGGAACTTTACAATAACAGATTTAGTATAATTACTCTTGGTGTTTTTAGATGTCACCATTGATCTATGGGCTCTTTCAATACCATATGAAAGAGCCTCTGGCAGTTCAAGTACTTCAAGCAACCAGGAAGATAAAAATGTTTCCATATTATTCCATATTATTTCCCTCTATGTTATCTGGTAAGCCAAAAATTCTCACAGTATTCCTACGGGACCTGTTCTCAAGATCATCAACCTTTGTCTGAAGAAGAGAATTTTGCTTTAACAGGAGCTCAACATTATGTTCACTCTCCTGAATTCTGTTATCCATATCACTTACTGCAGTTTCCATTCCTGAAATCTGCTTCCTTTGTTGCAATAAATCTTCATGTAGCACGTCCATTTGGTGAGAACACTTTTCTTTGAAATTGTCAATTTTATATCCATTTTGTCTATTATGACATTTAGTTCCTGAATAGTAGTTAGTAATGACTGTAGTTCTTTTTTGATAGTTGTCTCTTGATGAGAAGATTTAGTGAAGCTCATCCTGTTCTTTTACTGTAGTACTTCCAAGTGTAACTTTGACAGGAAAACTTAAAATCTGCTTTAATTTTTTATATACTACCCTAATATATATTTTAAAGAATTAATTAAAATAAAAAAAAACTATTATTAGGGAAGTTTATATCAATATTTCCTGTCAATAAAGTTCTGTAAAGGCAGAGCTGATAAGAAAAGCTGCTACTCTGTGCTCATCTTGGCCACCCCCCAAATGAGCTGAATTCTGAGGAAAGTGAGAAACATGTATTATCTCCTAAAGAAGCATATCCAACCAAACTTTCTAACCAATTAAAAAAAAAAAAAAACTAAGCACTACCCCCCACCACATGATGTACCCACTCAATGACTAAAATCGTTATTTTCTGCTGAGTGTGTTACCTTAACATATTCAAATAAATAAATGCATTGAGTAAATTAATGCATTTTAAACAGCCCATCAATTAAGCTTATTCAGTCCAATGAAAATCAGGATTAATACAGAACACAGCATGGTTAACACCTCATCAAGTGGAATATGGCCATTTTCACCTCTACTGGCGTTTATTGTTTAATCCAGCATCCAAGATCAAAAACTTTAACACATAGCCTAAGATAATGGCAGCAAACAGTGTAATTTACATAAAACTGATTACATCCGGCTCCTCTTTCCATATACTGTGCTAGTGGATGACTAGAAACTTAATCTTTTTCTACAGTTTTAGTCAACCTTTAAGTCAATGTGATAAATTTTAAGAAAATGTGGATTTTGTGTTTAGACTGAAATATACAGAAGATACTAATAAGTTTGTATATGATTTTAAGTGCCCTATCTATGACCATGTAACAGGCATCAAAAGATATGGAAAATAATTACTACGAAATCTGGGGAATCACAATATCAGCTGCTCAGATGGAGAGTTGTGCTAATAGAATATTTCATGATATGAAAGACCTTAATTTGAATGACCATCTCATCTCACTGCAAGAAGCAAAACCTCACTGACTGTAAATGACATACTTGATGTATCTGTACTAACCATGTTAGAATATCATGGGCCTTGGAAGGTCATACGTCAGGCATAGGCCTGAGTGCATGGCTATGGTGCAGCCTGCACCATGTAGACACTGAGAAGAACACACACACACACACACACACACACACACACACACACACACACACACACACACACACACACACACACACATGTTCTCCAATTACAATTAATTTAAACAGCTCATTCAGGTCTGAATTACACCCTAACTTCACATGACAATATCACTGTGTACTTATTCAAGGTATTTTCATGACAGTTTCAGGACCAGATCCCTTAATAACATGACTTTCATTTTGTTCAATAAAGCATAATACCTTTTAGAGAAACTTCAACAAAATCTGAAGTAAATGCATTTGTGTCCATTGTCAGACTAGGAAAGGAAACAGGCTCAGAACACTGCAACTGGTAGCATTACATAGGCATATATGTTGTCCTTCATATCAGGGGATTTTGGGTATCCCCTAAGTGCTCAAAGCTATTGATTCCATATGCATCATCACACATGTGGTGTCAGTTACATCCAGTCCACACTTCTCTACCCAGTTTTAATAGCAATCTACCTCATTAATTATTATAACAATACACCCATTACTGGGGACATGTCTGACTGCCAGCAGAAACCATCTATTTACCTGTCTGTCTATCTATCTACCTGTCTATCTATCTATCTAACCAGTGTTGCTGATTCCATTTCCATAAACATGTCTCACTATACACAGAGTTTGATAGTTAATTAGGTAAATAAGTACATTGCAGACATTTCTGCCATATCACACCCTTACTGGCAATTTAGTCACCAATCCACCTAATGCGTATCTTTGGAATGCAGGTAAAAACTAGACTACAAAGAGAAAACTCACATAGTTGTTAGGCAGATGCACAAACTCTGCAGAGAAAGCACTAAAGTACAGACTAAAACTGCGTAACCTAAATGCAAATTATAAACACTTCTTTAGCTACATTAACACAGTAAGGTACAATGTCTACATTTCTCTAACCATGTTCAGAATAGCAACCCCATTCTGAACCAGTGAACATTGCCAACAGACTCGTGAGTAAATTCACTGCTTGTTGTACCCCTACTTTTTCTATTCAAACTCCAAAATCCAAAAAAATCACTGAATAACGTATTCTTTCTATTATCACAAAGAAACATATACTAAAAGTGTTATCTGTGAGTAAGAGTACTTCCTTCATGGGATCTGATAATATAGCTACTTAATAAATAGCGCCAAGCATGCCCACACAGAGACATACCTCAATCTGTTTAACAAACATTTACCTACAGGTTTTGTCCCTGACGTTTTGTGTACTATATTCGCGATGACACACTATAATGGTAACTATATTACTGACTCCATAAATTGTAGACCTATCAGCCTGACAAGCTTCGTCTACAAAGCCATGGAATGTATTAAAACCATTCTCATAAACTATGATATCATAAAACGTAGATTGAACACACAACAGTTTAGCTTTATCAAGGGAGGATCCTGCCTAATGAATATAGTTAATTTCTTCTAGGGGGGGTACATAAACAATTAACAGTGGTCATTTTTCACACATTCTATTTTGACTTACTCAGGAAACTGAAGACCCATGAGCCTGTCTAGTCTTATCTGTTAAGCCTTAGACTGTATCATAGCTAACCTAATTTACTATGATATGAATAACTTTATATGCCTTGATTCCCAGCAGTTCAGGCTTATTAATAGTAGATCCCATGTAACTAATATGGTCAACCTCTTTATGGACAGTGGACATGCTATACAGACAGGAAGCCTCAAACTGGTTATGGCTTTTGACAGCAAAGCACATATTAGCATAAGAAATAATCTGACTTTAAAAGACTACTTGGATAAATAGGATCCAGATGGCATGACAAAAACTATATAAAAGGACATTGAACTGCATATTGTTTCTGGGTATTTGTAGGAACACAGTGCTGATGTAAATGGAGTATCATCATCTGTATCTGTAATGAAAAGCAAACCTTGTACAGTAAAAGCTGTAAGCCGCAAAGTGTGGTACATGTCGTTTGTTATATAAATAAGCTGTTTAATTAGTAACTGCGCTTAAAGTTGCTACAATATTGCAAGGCTCTTTTTTTCTTAACTTTATCAGACCACACAGAGCAGTAATATCTGCAGGGTGTCCACCCACACATAATCTGACTAATCCCCACTTCTGAACACCTGCCCCACACAGGAGCCACCTCCTGCCGAGCTCTCCACCCTCATCAGGTCATTACACACATGCATATCTACATCATTAGCTCATCCCCATACAGGGCCCATTGCCAACACCTACCACTGTGGCCCTACTTATTTTACTGGGTGGCATGTGTCTGATGCATAGCGTGGCCAGTCCATGCACTGTATAGCACAGCCTGTTTGCAATACTGCATACATTGTTGTTACCATTTACTATGTCGAATCTAGCCCAAAGCTATGAACCAGATACAGTCTCTTCACCAGTACCATGGTATACTGCACTGAACTATGCCTCAGTAGTCAAGTCCTCCACAAACTCCTAACTAGGCCCCTCATCCATTGCCAGCTCCAACAAATCCTCTCCTCTGATGGCAATACTCTGCTGTATCTTTCAGTGCACCAACATGTGTTGTAACATTGTGCACACAGATATTATGTTGCAGATTTCCACAGCATATTGCACAGTACCTCCAGAGGCATATAAGCAGAAGCAGGCCTTCAGTCACTATGGCCACATGTTCAACAATGGTGCAGGACTCTGGCAGTGAAAAGTTGTACGCAATCTCTACCATTGCCTGTAGGTTTCTTATGGGTGTCACATGCCATGGCACCAGGGCAAATCCAGCATCACCAGTAAAATGTCACTATGGAAAATCACCCCTCACAAATTATCAACATAACAGCTGTGCCAGATGTGGGAATCATGGGCACAGCCTGGGTGGCACATTAATATATAATATGTTACACCCTGTGCATTGCAGTTCACCTAGTAGTTGGAATCCAGTATCGTTGATATACCACTGTTCCTGTGTCCCAAATAGAGCCCTTGTTGGCAACATTGCTGTAGCCCATGGCACAAAGTACCTCTGGTAATCAGGTTAATTCACAGAATGCCTGCATGTTGTTGTTTCTCTCTTCTGTTGTACATAGAAACCACATATGTCCCTCCATGTGCTGTAGCATTGCATTCAGAAACTGGTGCAGCATTCATGATGGAGATGCCTGGGATATATCTACCCTGTCCCTAGATGGACACTGGAAGGTCTCTATAGCTATAACTGTCAATGCTAAACATACATTGGTATCCACAGGAACTAGTATTCCATTTATCCCATGAGTCTGCACATGAGAGTAGCAAATGTGAACAAGCTCCCATATGGTGTTTCTATTCACACGATAGTGGTCCACCATTTCCATGTTGTGGAGGTGGTGGAATGTTAGATACAGTCAGATTCAATGGCAGTACAGAAAGCGATGACATGCACCTTTGCACATATTGGCTGAAAAGATGGCCTCCAACATGTACATTTCAGATAATCTCACTATTAAACCTAACATTATTGATCATTCTCTGTCTCTGTTCATGAGGATTTTACTGTTTTTGGCTGCAATGGTGGCCATAGCTCATTGTGCAGTTTGTATAAGTTTCTATCATGTTGTTTAGCCTCATTTACATTTGCCAGTGGCTTCATTATCATAATGCTGCTCATTTCCATCTCTTGTTATTTGCATAACATGCCCCCAGCAGTTTTTCACAGTCTTGTGCAACTGCAGCATTGTCCATAAATGTCCTCTACCCTTCTGACTGCAGCTCATTTGGCAATTTTGCCTTATATAATATGGTATTTGTTCTGAATCGTAGCCATATTCTAAATACTTGGGTATATTTATCTGTCATTTACATACTCAGTGTTTGAGTAATTAGACATGCATAACAATTTTATTATATTCATTAACACTGATATTAATTATTTTATGTGCATTTTCTAATTTTGGGTTGATTTCTTAGCTTCAGGCTTTTAGGTGTTATTTTACAAAGAGTAGGACAGCACACTACCCTACATCATTTGTAACAATGAAAGGAGATATACCTTGGATACTCTGGAGTTTGTAAAAGGTATTCTAGAGCTTTAAACCATTGCTGAGTAATAGTGCAGATGTCAAAATCTTCAAACAGAGAAAAGTCTCTAAATCACTCATTTTATTGTTGAGACTTGTAGCAGGCCCTTAGCAAAGCTAACATCACCTCTCATTTTTCAATCTTGCATTTTTTTTCTGAGAGGGTATTGGAATTTAAAGAGATAAATTTCCTTTTCCTAAGACACAGAGGTGAAGACCATCAGATGCAAACCCTCTGGTAGGTTGTACATCTCCATTCACATCACCAGTCTTTGATTCTCCCTGTCTGTGACACCACATTTTTAATGTCCTTCTAACTGAATCCCACAATTTGTTGTGATATTTAGATGCCATGCAAGGCTGGAAAGGATTTTATTAAGCATACCTGTTTTCTCATATTTCCAAGAATGTTTGATAATCACACCATCCTTTTATATATCTAAGAATGAGTTCCTCAATGGATTGTTCACTCTAGTGCGAACAATATCCACATCATAATTAATCTTAATCTTTTTAAACCTGATATGTCCCCAATTCTGGACGCAGGCAGGAATGACACTGTAACAAGATCCATACAAAGTCCAGTGAGATATGTAGCTGTTTTCAATTCAATGAAGTCACTAATTACTGTGATTTTTTTTTTGGGGGGGGTTGTCAAGTCATAATGTCTGCATTGTGGGCTTTCAAGATTGACTTGGTTCAATTTTTCCTCCAGATTATTTTGTTGTTGCAGAATGACCCGACTGTGTGATACGGTGACGAAACGCTTAACTTACTGCAGTTATTAGGCAATATTTGCAACATATTACACATGTGAGGTTCTGCTTTTGTTAAATTTATGGCTTCTTGAGGCATAAATGAGGCCTTTGTGTATAGTCTTCAAAACCACTGCATATACAGTGGATTGTCTGTGTGTATGTTCGCACTCACAGGCTGGGGTTGCTGCTGACAGTTTAAGCCCAATATTTGGTGTATACATATACCTCTATTAGATTTTTTTGGTCATATTAAAAAGAATGCACTGCCTCTGAGCATAAGACAGTTCTTACACTGTTTAAATATCATCTGGCAAGTCTCTAAAGGCTAGCTTACAATTCGCCTCCATATCTATTCTAAACTATCCTTGCTATGTAAAGTATAACTAGGTCTTATTTATGACAACTCTAAGGAGACAGCAAGACTCTCATGTGAAACAGAATAATGACTGCAGTCTTATACGCAGTTAATTATCTGTCATGGGTTAGCAGGAGCCAAGTTCTTAGGCAAAGCTTTAAGTTTACCACTCTACATTCTCATTCTCACCTATGATCACAAGCTGTGTGCAGTGACTGAAATACCTACCTCACAAGTATAAAACCCAGAAATTAGTTCTGTCTAAGCCTGACTCTGAGCTGCAGAAGGAAGGAGCTCTTTCTGTTCCGTGGCACACAAGACCAGGCAACCGTGATTCAACTAGCAGCTGTAGCACTGAAGGAGCTAGGCAAAGAAAGGGAAAGAGAGAGAAGTGAAGAGGTGTGATCTGCTTGCCTCTCCCAAGGAGTGGAGAAAGCAGTGGGCATTTTGACAGCACATGGGAAAGTGCAATTTTTCCAGTGGAGACTTGGAAAACTAAGTCCTTTGCTTAAGTAGAGGGAGTAGTGCTGTTTGTTGGCAATGTCCCTTGTGGAAGTGAGGGATGACCAGTGTGGACAACACATTGCATATTCCCTTCAGCTCTGCAGGCCATGTGTTTGTGGGGGGTTAGTGATACAGAAAACCTCTTAAACCACCCCAACACCCCTAATGGCTGTCTAAATGATGACCCTCTTCTGGGTGACTCTTGCCCTGATGGTGAGGAATTAATAGACCTATTGGCCATGAGTGGGCTGATGTTTGATGAGGGGGAAAAGAGTGTTAAAAAAAAAGAAAGAAATGAGAAAGAGTCTCCTCTGTGATACCATGATAAAGCTTAATGTGGGAGTGTCTTGGACCAGAACTGTAGTGCCTTTATATTAACAGCAGCCAACTAAGACAGCAGAGACATTCTATAAAGATTGTTCCAAGCATAACCCACTAAAAGGAGGTCCCAGAGCAGATCCAGGAAATGCTGTGGAATTATATCACAACTTATGTGGGAATGTCAGGCATTTAGTGCACATGATTAAGACAAAAATGTGTTTATGAGCTGCGCCCTTGGTTCATGGTTTGATGCGCTCATTATCCATTTTCCCAATGTATAACTCTGGGCAAATAATTTAACCAAACAGTGCTCTTGAACTGGATCTGAAAAAAAGGTCCAAGTGAATCAGTACCCCCCCCAACAAATACAAATAAATAAATTTGTAAAACCACAAAACCGAAATATACTGGAACCACAATGCCAAAAAAAACAATCCCCGGGATTCATGAAGCTTGCGCCAGGCGCAGGAGTAGCGTAGGTGGCATAACACCAAATATGGCCACCGAGCGATTCAGGTACGATCGAATTCCACGTGCACTACTGGCGCATGCCAGATCTGCGCAGCTCCCGGCGTAGGCATGCAAATCACCCCATGCGCCATACTGTAGCATGCAAATGAAGGTACATAGTGATTCATGAAGTGGCATAGGCATAGCGTAAGCCTACAGAAATGTAAACCAAAAAAAAATGGTTTACATGTTGACAAACAGAACATCGTAGCCACGGAAGTGGACCAGACTCATGTATAACAAAGTTAACATATGCCAATCACTAAATATACAGCTAATGGCATAAGAAAAGATGCACAACACATACAAAATAACATTTAATGTCATGGCCACAGTAACGCAAAGGACACCTGAAGGGCATGTGTGCGCAAATGGGAACACAAGGAAAATATATACAAATGTCATAAAATAGCAATGTATCAAAAATCATAATTTCACCATAATAGTCAATGGTATGCATGCTACATCACAACTAAGCTGTAAGGGTTGCTAAGGGCCTGTGACATCGTTCAGCGCGGTAACTATGAATTAGTAGTCAATGCCATGCAAATGAGGCAAGTAATAGTGAATCACAAACGTCCCGCTGGCCTAAGGATGTACAATACAGTGCAGCGCTGCAACACTGAGGAGTCGTCTGTAGGAATACATGACATCAGCAGTGGGGTGTGCCACTGCAGCTGTAAGCACATTGGAGCAATGCAAATCCGGGCTGCCCATTACTAAGCAAAGCCGCAGGACAGGGCCATGGATGTAGGTATATCGTTGCTCAGCTGAGAGCACACATGGTTCCCGAAAGCGCATGTGTACATGGATGAAAAAGTGCCCGAATCCTGGTAAGTGGACTCATGCGCCGCGCACCACAGGCCAAAAAGGAAGTTTAGGGGAAGACAATAAGGAAATGCTACAGTAGGGTAATAGGAGTACAACTGAGCAATTAACACCTATTAACTCATAGTGGGCAATTGATGCCAGCTAGCAAGGCTGCTAGCAGCAACCTGCAGAACAGGATAGGGCAAATGTACCGTGATTGTAGGACATAGTGATGTCCGATATATGAAGTAATAGTTGCATGAAATAGTTATGTCCATCTCTCAAATACGTAAATTTGTGAAGAAACATAATAAGCGGCTAAAGTGCTACAAGAATAAAAGGTTCAATGTAGGGCAAAAGTAAGTTCTATCCTTTGTACTGACAGTGTTTGTGTAGGCCTCTAGACCTTGATGTGTGCCCAGCAAATGTCCCAATATGGCCAATTGAAAATGTGGCAACCCAGGACAAAGAGTAGGAGTCACCAATACAACAGCAATGAGTGCAAATACTTGTGACAGAAATATACAAGACAGCTTTCATGTAGCAACAGTTCAGTACATATCGATGTATTTGGGAAGGATTGAAGGATCAACATCACCTGCATGCTATGTAGGAACCAATTAAGAATGGTTTAATGACTAAGCCTGCAATAACCATAGTATTAGTCTACTAAATGACAGGTCTTCAATTAGGGAAGGGGCCCCCACACACATATGGAATATGTATAAATGCAGTCCCCACAAACCTTTATCTGCTATGTACACCCACCTACATCTGCCCCACAGCCGAAACAATTGCAATACAGACTGTAATAACATCACAAACATCCACTCACTCAATGACATCTGCAGAAGTGTTAATATACCTTGTGAGAGACACACTTGTAATGGTGCCATGTGAAATCATTGCTGTTGTACAATGGAACAGACACCGATGTTACAGGTTTCATTTGCAATAGTCTCGTAACAGATGGTTAAGATAACAGCTACATTCACATGTAGAACTATTTACTGCAGCCGTCACACACAATCCATGGGGACATGATTTTAAAGTATCTGGGTCTCTCCATATAACTGTTGCAATTGATCACAATATAATACATCCAGACTGTCTCCCTCAAAGGTAGGGCAAAAGGACAATGCCCAAGAGGAGTATTCAATTATACACCACTGCTGCCGTGTAATTGGCCAATGGAGTAGCTGCACAGCTGATGTGCATGTAATAATTTACTCCGGAACACCAACTGGTGGCAGGATACCACATGTTACAGGTACCACGTATAAAACGAGGGCTTGCCATACATTCAAATCGTATGCTCATACCATTGAATCGCTTAAAGAGGAAAGGTGTAACACAGATAGTATTGTATACTCGGACCACTAAGAAGGTATGTAGAACACTCAGTATGTTAGTGTATGTAGTGCCTGTGCAGTATAAATGAAAGTGTACGCAATGCAGACAGTGGGAAAAGGTATTATGTAGTGATGTCTTGTTGAGCATAGTAACGCTTGTAGAAATTATGTGCACTGCTGTGGACCACAAGGTAAACACCCCAGACACCACGAGGGATGCTACATAAGGGCTTTAAACATAACAATTGCACTCCAGTCGCTGTTGGTGGTAGGGTATGTCCAACAAGTATGTGCCATAACAGGAGATAGCGTATGTTGATATACAGTAATAGTAGGCATATGTATGGGCGTATAATGAGAATAACATGCCTAAAGTGGTCCCGCTGTGCAATTATGCTGTGCATCATGGGATATGGTTTCAATAAAGTACAGTATTGTAGGTAGATAAGTCAAATATTTTACATAGCATGACTGGTATATTATGCAAACATAAGGTATGTGTATTGGACTGTACAATACACATTAACAGGATACATATGTCTTGTAGTCACCAGACAGTGTAACAGCATGATAGCTAATTGAAATGGAAGAGCTACTCAATTATCCATGCACAAAGGACATGTAATAGCATCATAGATTCACAGTTAGGTACTATGCTGTCTGGCCAAGTCCATTTGTAAGCCCTAATACAGTGTTGTCACTGGCGGCACCTCCCTAGGTTGCTGTCCTGTGCCTCTGAAGAGCACAGCCATTTGTTTCCTGCACCTGTGTACAGTACAGCCACTGCAGTAATCCCTGACGTGCATATCTGTCCCCCATCCACCCATCGAGGTACCTCATGAAGAGTGCTAGTGAGGGTCCCTGTCTGATGTACATAGGAATCATGTTCCAAAGCATGGTGGGTGTCTGTTTCAGGAATGTATCCCTCCAGCACGTGCTACTCATCGTAGTGTTTGGGTACATATCCCAGAGCATGACGCTCTTAGTGGCCTTTGCTTATGTTGCTTATGTGGAGCATATCCATCAATATTGGTGTGTACATGGACATTGTATGTTCAGCAGAGGTCACCTCCAAGTATGCAAATGACTACAGTTGGGGTTCCAGTAGTTGTGCTGCATACTTCATCCTTTGGAGGTGAGTAATACTGTTGGTATGTTAATGTTGTTGTATTTAAAGCCATTGCTGTCCCGTAAGGTACACCCCAAAGGGGGTGTTGTACCCCTGAATGTGTTTCATAAGTCAGGAGTATAGAGGTACAATTGCAGGCTTTGTTCCGGCTACAAACCAGTACAGGTTACGGTGGCCATGTAGAAGGATATCCATGCCCTCTTGGCAATAGGTTATCAAAGGTGTGGGTGCTATCTATGCGTGTGTAGTACGATCCCTTATAATGTGTCATGTATGTAGGAGACCACCACTTATGTGATAGTCACAGGGTGATTGTTGTAATCCAAAGGGTATGTCTATGCACCATCTGCCATGCTGCTTGAGGCCATGTTACCAACGGCAGGTATCCATCACAGTGATATCCATATGGAGGGTGTGTATATTAGCTGGTGAATCAATCATGGCCCTTAGTTTGCAGTCATCTGGAAACCTATTCAGGGAAAGTCTGTCTGTGCTGGAATGTACCTCAGGGAAGTACATAACGAACATGAGGGTCCCTATGACTGAGGACTGGGGTATGCCAATTGTAGCTGATGTACAGTACGAACTGTGGTATGCTACCCTCACTGTGTGTGTCCTGTCCGTGAGCCACTGTGCATAACATCCCAGGATGTATGGGTCGCTGTGCAGGTGGATGTGTATAGTGACAATACCAGAATGGTGAACGGTGTTGAAAGCCAATGAGAGGACAAGGTAGGCTGTGTGGACCCCCTTACCATCATCTACTACCTTGGTAACTGTCTCGCAAGACTCCACCAGGTTTAGGAGCCATGTTGTGGATCTAACAAATCCAACCTGGGTGGTATCAAAGGTGTGTAGGCCAACAATGTCTCTGTGAAGGACTTCCATGATGATGTTCTCAATAGCCTAGCAGAACAGTCTAGTCAGGTGTATAGGGTAATAGTTCCTCTGGTCCATTGTGGCGCCACCTCTGCGGAGTGTGATAACTGTTGCTGTGCGCCAGCCAGGGTCCACAATGCGTGATACAAGGCTACTAGTGAATCTGGTGCCCAAGTGGGGATCCATGTCATTCTGAGGTTTGTGTAAAATGCAGCCTGGGATGTAGGATGGTCACATGGAGTGTGTGTTCCAGGCTTTAGAGAGCAGGTCTGAATGGCATAGTTGTGACCGCAGGGACTCTGCATTGATCCTGTATAGATGTGGGCCCATGAGAGTGTGAGAGGGGTGTAAAGTTAGCTGCCAGGTTGCTGCCAATATTAGTCAGTTCTGTAATGTGTCTGCCTAACCATTGTATGTCAGAGCAGATGTGGGTATTGCCATCGAGAGTAGTGACATACCTCCATAATGCTTAGTGGTAGTCCTTTGAATATGTTGCAGTAATGTTGATGTAGCTAGTGTTGGTGGATGTAAGAAGGGATCCCAGAATCCAACTGAGGCTGACTAGGGAGCTACACCACCCCTGGGAGTGTACCCTACTTTGCAACTGTCTCCTCCTGTCATGCAGTATGTCCATTGCAGTGGACCCCCAGAGGGGCATCCGTTATGTGGTGGGTACTGTCATGGCTCTGTGTGGGATAGCATGATCCATCCAGTTGTGTAAGTGCTAATGAAGTGCAGTTGGGAATGTTTCTGCGTTTATAACTATACTGTCCATCTGCACGGGTGTCATGGCATTTACTACTCCTGTCATACAAAGCGTGAAGTTGGCTCTGTAGAAATATTGTACTGTGTTTTCTGTGAAGGGTGTGGTGCTGTGATGTGGATAACAAGGGTGATTAGCATACGTTTGGAACTGACCAATGAGGGGATACCCCAGGTGTGTTACACCAGTCATACATGTTGGTAATGTCCAGGTCTACGATATTGTTGGCCTTGGTGGTGGTGTGTATATGTTGACCCAGCTGAATGGAGTTTATCAACCCACGACGGTGTTGGCCTAATGTGTCGGTACATGAGTAGGTATCACAGTTAGGTGTGTGGTAGTGTCAGTGTCACATCCGTAGTTCCTGTGTGAATCCTACTTTCCAGTACACCAAGAAATAAGGGATGTTAACCATGGCATATGTTGTGGAATCTGTAGCAAGCTACAATTTGTACAGCAGTTCTGGCCACAGTTAGTTGCACTTGGATTGCCTCTGATGCATCATGCTAAGCCACCAGCATGGAGGTGTGTACATCCCTGTGACATATGGACACACCTCTGCTGTGGGTGTTGTGGTCCTGAAAGGTGTGGTCCGTGTAATAGCCTGTCAGTGCAGGGGTGTTCTCCGGAGTCCAGAAGCAGGTCACGGTCACTGCAGAGACAACAAAGTGGTCCATTATAAGAAGTGCCTCGGATGAGTGCATGTGAGATGGAGATGTCAAGCATTGAGTAACAATACCCTCAGGTTTTGCTTGCTTGTACTTGTTCAGGTGGTGAATATGTGTCTGAAATGTGTCTAAAACAGGCAGTATAGGAGCAGCAAGAGCTTGAGATGTTAACCATAATCCCAGGGCCGACAGGTGCAGGACATCTGTGGCAAAGCATTGAGGTTTGTTGACCATGTCAGTCAAAGCAGACAGATACTGGATACCCTTGGAATGACACTAGACGCATAGGCAACTGTTGACGTGAATAATGTCATTGTTCTACTGTGTCATCAGTCAGGACTAACGCAGAATGCTTCTCAGGGCTAGGGCAATACGTGCCTGGGCTACAAGATCGGAGAGCTATTGCATGTCCCTGTACATGTAGTCCAGGAAGTTACATCTCAGGGCATTCACACCAACATGGAGAATGACAGCCATATTGTACCTGTTGAGGAGTGACCTGAGTGCATAGGTCACATTGTGGATCCTGTTACCCGACAGCCAGATGTCAGTGACTAACACCTTGTGTGGCCTGCTGAGTGGGACTTCAGTGTGACCGCCTACAGAGTCACCTATGACTAGTGTGTTGTGTGTGTTATAACATCCTATTGGCTGTAGTTGATGGGCACACATGAGTCTGTGGCCTATAAGCAATTGGTGTTGTGTTTGGTGATGGGGGCTGCCTCTGTTGCCTACATAGAGTAGTATGGTGGGACTCCGCAAATGTTGTACTCTTACTATGTGTGGCTGTGGCCTGTGGTGGTGGAGATCTACTGAGACTATGTGATGAGTGGTGTGTGCTGCAAATGTTTAACATCCCCACATGATTGACAAGGTAAGTCTGTGTTGGAGAGAGCATTACCTCCAGCATGGCTACATATGTGCATCTCCCACAGGCTGTAGTGTCGTATGTTAGGAGGTGAGCATTGACTGTGTACATGAGCCGATTGCTATATTGCCACATGTTGCCCACAGTCATCATATAGACAGGCAATAACACTGGTAATTGACATTTGGACATGCCTGTCTAGTCAACCAGTACTCACAAGATATGTGAGGTAAGTGTGTACAACAGCTGTTGTACTGCAAGCATGCTGGAAATGTAAGGGCAAACAGTGTTTGCCAGGAGGAAATGAGTAGGTTTGAGTGATAAAGTGATTAGTAGCTCATGAAGTGTGTACATGTTCTGAACAAGTGCTGAGCATGCATAAGCAATACAGATAGGGTGTTGGGTAATTTCAACTCACTGCCCCCCAATAGGTACACAATCACATATCCATGAACATGACAGAGCCCGTGAAACCATAACTATAATGGTACAAGGTACATTCTGGCTGCATGTGACCTGTCCAAATCCCTGGTCATAGAATACACATATGGCAAAACAGTTGGCTCTACACATACACTGCCATGTAAAACATAGGTTCATGGCAGTCTGTGAAAATAAGGAATGGATCACACTAACAGTAATCACAACCCACAAAGTGGAGATGCCACTCATAATGGGAGGCACAGCACTATCACCCTGCTGAGTATGGTCGGAAAGCCTATGAACCTTAATCAACGTAGATGTTGTTAGCAGTACAGCTGTAGATTACAGTACTGATGTATACACACCTCAAAACATACCTGTGACAGGTCAGTGGACATCATCACACATAATGTGTTCCACCTACACTCAGTATACTACATGTACCATCGTATGTCACAGGAGTGTTCTAGCAGTGGTCTGTTCACAGAAGCAACACTACAAAAGGTGTCTGAGTGACATGTGCATAGCACACCAGTGACAGCTACAGTAAACTGGGTTAATGTGTTGTACTCCCCTGTCATTGTAGCCCATACCACACAGACAAATGGGTGGCATCTCTATATGTGAGAATGTAAATGGCCATGACCTAGGAGCAATACCTGACTCAGTGTTGTGGATAACATACAGCATGGGCTTTGTGGGTGAGGTGCATGACATATGTGCACAATCTGACAGCAGCTTATTGCATTGTCACTGCTATGTTAATAACCGTGTACCCATTAACTACCACCTCAGCAGCGGTCAACATTATGGACACTGTGTGTAAGGGATAGTGCTGTGCAGTTTACCTCCCTGAGATAGTGACATCACCAGGGCTATTAGGTAGTCATAAGAGGCAACCTAAGTCATGACAGGGTGCCATCCATGAGCATGGAGATCATTGGACAGCCATACTCAGCACTCACGTGACCAATACTGGATCACATATCACCTTTAAGCAGTATTGGCCATGCTGGGATGGGCGTCACCAGCCTTCACAATCCTCATCTCCACTATGCAGCATGCTGCCTACCCTACATAAAGACATGTGCAACACTGTGATGTTGGACATGCTACATGTTCATATCCTGGTCTGAAAGACATACGTCATGGACAGCCACCGTCCTAGTACAGGGGTCGCCACATGCCGGACAGATCCCTGTGCCATACATGTGACATACTCCTGCCATACCATGCAACCCTGTCCAGCAAAGCTGTAAATGTCATCTCTGTCATACATGGTGTGATGACCGCATGGTAGATGTATCAGTGTCTGTCTGGATCAGTAATGTGGCACTGATTCACCTGTCGCTAGGAACATGGCTGTTGGATACAGCTAGAAAGCCTGGCATCCTATGGCCATACATGGCCCAGGGCATACAGGATACTACATGATCCTGGTGCCGTACATGCTATAGTGGATAACCATCCCTGCGAATACCATCCGGATAGCCATTGTCCCATGTGTATCACATGTGCAACAGTGGCGATACGTGGCAGGATGTTGAACTGTTGTACAGTGCCATGTAGATGTATATGGCAAAACACATGCTTGTAAAGGTTTCCGTGTGCATGTCTGCATCTGCCCATGTCTGTGAAGGTAGTGTATGTGATGATATGTGACATATACACAACATCAACGTCAACAGCATTCATGTGCACACATCCAGGCATGTGCTGATAGGTAGGAACACCAGTACAGGCAAACAGACATGGCCACATCATGACAGCATTCACATGGAGTATGAGCAATGTAAAGAGGTGACACACATATATGGTGATAATATCCAATACCCATTGGGTGTTACATGTGTGTGAAACAAACATGTCAGTCATGTGAGTGTCATGACAATTTGCAAAGACAACTGTTCATAAGTACTAAATGTAATACACATGAATGTGCATCTGTGTCTCTGTGCATCTCTGAGATGCTGTGACCTGTCTCCATCATTATGTCTTACAGATACCATATAGCTGCATGGAGGATGATGCACTCATACCATACCTCCATGACAACTATGAGGAACTGTTCAGCCATTTGCCACAGCATGGCCAGCAGCATGATGACCTGTGGCAGGAACTTCAAAGGAGGGTCAGTGATGTGGGTGGCCATAACCTCTACCAGCAGGTGCGCTGACATTGCACGGACCTGATCCGACATGCTAAACAGCATGCCAATGCAATCGCCAGGGAAAAAGGTGGAACAGGTGGTGGGCCACAAACCCAGCCCCCACTCATACCTACCTAGGAGCTACTGGTCAGCCTGGGGACCTTATCAGAACAGCATCCACAAACTCTAGCTGCCATCGTGGAGGTGGGTGTCTCCCAACCATGGAGCATGGAGTTGCCTGGTAAGTCACTACTGCACATAGAAATATTATATCCCATGTAGTTGCATGTGTCACTGTACACTATGTAATGTAACATCATATGCAAGGTATGTTTACACACATGCCGCATACTATAGTATGCTACCCCATGTATGCACACATGTGCATACTCTGTAGTATATGCTATTGTACTGGTGAATGTGTTAACATGCAAAGTGCACCCTGTAGATGTCATACAGTCATGGATAATGATCTAACCACTGTGTCACCCCTATACAGGTACCTCTGGTGTGCCACAGAGACAGCAGTTCATTGCAGGTGAGACAGTTATCAGTATCAGGCATGCCAATGGACAGATCTATTCGCCATGTGACCACTTAACACATGTACACATAATGTATGGTCCATTCACGATATACAGGTCGCAGCATTCATCAATGACACTGGCTACCCATGTGCAATATCTAAAAACAAAATGAAACAACAATATGACCTCACAGTAGCTCTCATTGATAGATGTATGGACAGCTGTCCCTACAACGGTGGAGGTGTTGTTCAATGTATGAATATGTACTATACATCATAACAACACATGTGGGGTACGCAAACAGTACTACACAGTGAGCTGGGATATGGGCAGCCCACATGATCCACCATTGTGGAATGTGCCCCTGCAATGAGTGCAGACATTGTGATGTGCCAGCTGTCATGTCCCAGACATGTAGTGGTCCGGCTGCAACATTGTCACACTATCCCATAAAACATACCCCACATATCAAACATACAACTCTTTGTCTGTATAACCCTGTGGACACTGGAGTATCTGACATCTATGGGTGTATGTCATATGGGATAACAGACAGGTGACATAGACGGCCATCACAGACCTCTGGCCAACACAAGTTCACACATGGTCATGGAGGATGGCCAGAGACATGTAGTAACACACAGTAG
Organism: Protopterus annectens; assembly: GCF_019279795.1. NCBI lineage: Eukaryota > Metazoa > Chordata > Ceratodontiformes > Protopteridae > Protopterus > Protopterus annectens. The sequence continues at coordinate 182,726,866 of NC_056726.1, forward strand.
ATATTTTTGTGTATGTGTGTACACCCTGTTGCACATTGTGTACACACATTCCATCTATAGCCTTTGTTGAATGGTTATATAGTAGATGTGGAACACTGGACATCCTAATAGCCTGTGCACAGCTTGCGGAGGTGTCACTTAATCTGACCACATACGATGTGTTGCACATCATGACTGTGTAACAGCATGAAGGTTGTCACCTGTACAGCTTACACATACATACACAGACACCACATCAGGCCAGAGATGCCGTACAGTTCCCTTGCTGCTGTCAGACAGCACTGTCAGCCGTGCACCTCATGTGTGTGGTACATACATGTCATGTGGAACATGGTGTATTGAGCAGTCTGCCATGTGTGGACATGGTTGACAGGCAGCTAAGACATGTTAGCAGTTGTGCAGGGCTGTCATCGGTATGTTGTCTGGTGACCTGTCACACATGACACAGCATGGCTTAGTGTGTATACACCTCAGCAACATGGGTCACAATCCACAGTATGTGTGTATTGTGTATGCACGCAGTCATGGCTATGCACTGTATGTGTATTCCACACTATATATCAATGGAGATGCCTCAGGATTCCATGCAATGGCACAGTGTCTGTACTTCACACTGTATAGCAATATAGATGCCTCATATCACCCTCAATGGTCATACACATCTGCTAAAAGTGCATTTGATCTGAAGGGCATACAGTCAACACTGCAATGTGACACCATTACACCGCTGTACATGTGTCAAGACACCATTGTGTCAAACATGTATGCATGTCACTGCACACAGCAGCAGACTACATGTCATACTACATGTTAATGTCAAGGACATATGCCTCACATCAGCCATGTGTACTGTTAACCTGTGCTGGTCCACACGGTGTATCACAGGGATGCATGCTTACTACCATGATTGTGTGAAATGCATGGCTTCTGCTATGACACATGCTTGCTGTTGTGTGCAACCCAGGGATGTAATCCAACTAACACTGCTAATGTCTGAGATGCATGCCATCTGCTGTATCACATGCATGCTGCATGCCTTCTGTCATATCACATGCGTGTGTGTCTGTGCATGTGTGTCTGTGCATGTGTGTCTGAGTGTGTGTGTGTCTGTGCGTGTGTGTGTGTCTGTGCGTATCCATTTTAATTTAGAGTCTTTGTTTGCCTTCACAGGTGATGTAGGTGTGTTACCCTCCTGTGGTCCATCTGATGTTAGTGTCCCCACAGACTCTAGCAGTGATGAACATATGCTTGAGGTACAGGCAGGGTTGTGAGGGGCTGAATCTGTGCCTGTGGTTGCCATCCCACCTATATCCCCCTCTTCCCTACACACAGTTCTCATGCCAACACATACCCCATCACCAGTGGCCATAGAGGAAGGACAGTTACCATGTGTCAGCTCAGAACAGGAATGTGTGGTGGCCACGGAAGGTGTGTTGTCACACCATGGTGTCAGTGAACTGACCGCAGATGCGCCACATAGGCATATGGCCAGTGCTGCTCATAGGAGGACCCCTGGCTGAAATGCACCTGCATGACAGAGCGCAGCAGCTGGTGTCACCAGACACATGTTTCAGACTGTAATGGCAGCACAGGCATGTGCTGAATGGCTGAACAGAGAAGGGCAGAGGCTTCAGAGGGCTGCTATCCATTCTTTGAATGAAAACATCCAGGCATTGGCAAATGCTCAACAGCAGATTGCCGATGTTTTGGACAGGCGATTGGGTGACATGGTTGGAATCCTTGACCGTGGCATGGCAAAACATGAACGTGAGCTGTCTGTGCTGGAACATCTGGTAGGAATGAGGCGTAGGCCAGCTACACTATCTGGTGCAAATCTACATGAACGAGCCACCTCACATGCTCGCTCCCACAGTGCTGGTAGCAGCAGCAGTGCAGCTGGTGCTGCGCTGTCCACACCAGGACACAGCAGGCCATGTGGACGTGGCCCTGGACGGACCCAGTGGGGACACAATTCCAGTGGACATGTGTCATCGGACAGTACCCATTCTGTACCTCTGTCTGGTAGTGCCCGTGCAACCCCTGGCAGGCACAGGTCACGTGGCCATGGACGGACACAGTGAGCTGTACAACCTGCTCTGTACAATCTGGAGCTGTCAACAATACCCATGTGTAGGCCCGATACATGGCAGAACTGTGTGCACACATACACGCACACACCAGAAACATCTGTAGGGCACCGACACCCTCATGCATAATAACCACACATGCCCAAGTAGATCACAGGCCCTAACCCACACACATGATGTCATCCACTGTTGCAGCCTAGGCCCCTGGCAAACATTATCACCCTGTGCATATGATGATGCCTGTACTGTATCCCTGGCATCCAATCCATCAGTGCATGGACATGCTCATATGGTCTGATGCACAGGGTGAACAGATTAGTGAGATAGTTGTATATTACAGTTGTTGTGTACTGTTGGCATGCAGCAGACATACCAAGTAGTACAGGATTAGACTGCATTGTTATAGTTATATGTTCACAGTATGTGTCTTGCTAACAGTCACAGCATGTTGGTAATGATGCCCTGCTTCCCTCCTTAAGGTCTCATTGCATGTGCCAGTGTGTGACAGTGTTTGCGGTTGGAATGCATTGTTTTATGTTCACAGTATGTGTCTTGGTAACAACAGTAACAGCATGTTGGTAAGGATGCCTGCTTCCCTCCTTAAGGTCTAAGTGCATGTGCCATTAAGCACCAGTGTTTCTAGTTACAGATGTATACATGTGGAGTACTCACAGGCATGGATGGCAATACCAGCATGCTATACATAGCATCTACCTCACTTTTAGTAAGGCTGACACTCCATAGATCTCTACCCACCTAACGATCCAGGAGCATGTGAGCTGTGTACTAGGCTACGGTGGCTAGAGATGGGACATCCATACCAGGTAACTTCACAGGTACAGCTACATGGTGCGGGGGGTTTACACAGTGGTCTAGCTGATGTCAAGGGTGGGGGGCCAGTTCATAGCATGGGGACTCACTGTGTAGCAGTAGAACACTGTCACATTACAGTATGTAAACACACACATACACAGACACACACAGTAACACACCCACACTCACGGGGTCAATGACACTGTAACACACACTGGATAGTGTTGAGGTGAGGAGCCCTGCTTCTGTGCTAATCACCATTACAGTACGGTACACCCACATGATGCTACACAGAGAATGGATATGTACAGGTAGTCAGTAATGCGTAAGACTGACAGCATAAACAGGGTAGTAGGTTGCATCACCTTGAGGGGTTGGGGCCCTATCAGTTCTCAATGGTAGCATACATCCCTACTCCATGCACCAGACAGCCATACATACATACACATACACACACTGGAGTCCACATGTCATGCACATACAGATAGCTGACATGTGTGATACACACACAACCCCTGCCTATGTCTTGCTGTCTACACTGCAGTATGTACAGATCTGTACAACAGTGTACAGGTGTGGGTAACAATTGGGATGTATTCCCCACCATCCATGGCATATAGGGTCACACAGGCAAACACACATGGCAGTACTGTGAAACAAACACCTGCTATTTTCTGATATTTCTGACAGACATGCAGCAGGATTGCCCGCATAACAATGTATACTGACGCTACCTTCGGCAAGTGTGCTGCTATATGAACATGGGAGGACTTAAGTGTTACAGGTGTCAACTGCTTTACAGTCAGTGACACCCTGACCGCTTTGTAGGTTGTATATGTACACCTTCAATTACCGGAAACATAGCCTACTGTTTGGACATGACACACCTGTGAGCTGTCTCCAGCAAACATCCACCTGCAGAGGTGGCCCACCACTTTATGTACACACACCCATCCATACCTGATGTACATCTTACCGTTATGTCAGTATTTCACCATATACAGGTGTCAATGATGGGACTGCATTGCAACTGCACATTGTAGTCGGACACAGATAAACTGCAAACATCAGCTACTGCTCATGCATTGCAGATGAATGCACACCACTACATGTACATGTATATAGGTCCTACATTCCTGTCATATAGCTGTGTTTGTATGCATTGCAATTGGTGAACATGTGACATACATGACACATGGACTGTTGTATGCTATGATAGTTGTCACGGGTAACCAGTACAGAGGGAATGTTAACTCAGTTAACATTGCTACCTTATGTACTGTTAGCATTGAACAGCCATGGACCTACCTTCCATGTGCATGCATGTAATCACTGTAGCCACGTGTCTGCAAGAAGAACAGCATTAGCTATGCTATGTACATATGTGTTGTGTGTGTGTGGGGCATGTACATATCCACGGTGGTTACATGTATGTCACATCCAAACATGGGTGTGTTGCTTGGTGTACAGCAACAGTTATCTGTTACAGCTGTATAACATCCAGGGCCCCCATTATGTGTACAGCCGATCTGGTTAAGATTAGTGGTATCACTGCATTGCATAACACATGATGGAACCCTGTCAGTACATGGGTAGTCTGCACAGTTGCTGTACAGCTAGATACAGTACACTGGTCATGAGTAACATGGTGTTGTACTAATGTATGGATGTGTGTCGCTGGTCCGAGGACACGGTGATGTGTGTGGGCTACATACTAAAGTGCAGCATTTACCACTGTGATCTGCACCTGATACATCTGTGATGGCTTTTGAGAGTGTGCTGGTCAGTACATGTGAGTGACCTTCATATACGTGGGGACACTAACACCTGCAGCGGTCTGTAACGGTCTTATGGCACACAGTATCTGAGGTATACAGTGGCAGTGCTATTGTGCATGACTGCGCCTTATGCCAGGTGTTCCTCACTGCACAGATGTCAGTATTCCCCATTGTTGGATCTAGACTGGCAGCTATGATTATGAACAGTACACATCTAGCACTATTTGGCATACACATACAATGCAGTTGTCCTGTAGGTGTCAGGGTGTTTACCTGGTCTCAGGTTTTTCATCTATGTATGGTACTACATGTGCAAAGTGCCCACTCCTGCCAGGACAACACCATGGGTGCTATTACTGTGCCAGGTTTGGATTGGTACAGCTAAGGTGATGGACAGCAGCAGACGTTGTGTACACGACCAATGTCAGACATATGTCATACAGCGTTCATGCTAACAATGATGACTATCGACACTCAGTGCCCTTCCCTGTTTAGAATCTGTGTGCATACAAGACAGCTCTTCGCTACTAAGTGTGTGAGCATGCCCAGTACGCCGTTTTGTAGATGGACACATATTAGCACACGTCTGCCTGGAATGCACTAAGTGTGTGAGCATGCCCAGTGACACCTTGTGTCAGTTGTGTGCCCCTGTGTATGGCCATGGCCATTGTTATCCTGTATAGTGATAGTGGTCATCCAAGCATCAGATGGCCATACCCCACTTCAGGATGGATTCCTAAATTTAACACAGTGGTTCACAGGTATGTACACCGTAACTGCCAGCATCCATGTCGATGTCTGCAATCCTAGAAGGTCATATTGACTGTCTTGAAAGGTGTACTGTCTGTGGGGCATCTTGTATCTATGTAGTGTTGTACTACTGCTCCATAGATAGCCAGTTGTCCTGCTCACACCACTCTCGTGTGTTCATCTCCGTCTGTCTTGGGACACTATTATGCTTTTAGACTGATCACACTCCATACAATCCCTATAGATGTCTTTGCCTCTGCTGATGATTTCACCCACCTGGAAGTATGCCTCTGAGAGTGCTGTGATCCAATAATCTCGGTAGCGTGTTCTGTAAATGCATAATGCTGTAGTGTGATAAGGTAGTCAGTTCTATGTTCGAATCCCAGCCCTGCTGTGTGTGTGTTTCCAGCTGCTTGGGGACCGAATAATGTTTTTAGACAGTTCACTCTCCATACACTCCCTATCGGTGTCTTTGCCTTTACTGATGATGTCACCCACCTAGAAGTCTGCCTCTGGGAGGGTTGTGATCCAGTAATCTCAGTAGCGCGTTCTGTAAATGCGTAATGCTGTAGTGTGATAAGGTAGTCAATTCTATGCTCAAATATCAGCCCTGTTGTGCGTGTGTGTGTTTCCAGCTGCCTGGGGACAGAATAATGTTTTTAGACAGCTCACACTCTGTACACTCCCTATCAGAGTCTTTGCCTTTACTGATGATGTCATCCACCTAGAAGTCTGCCTCTGGGAGTGTTGTGATCCAGTAATCTTGGTAGTGCGTTCTGTAAATGCATAATCCTGGCAGACAGGTTTCAGTGCAAACTTCTCCCCCCCTCCCCCCCAAAAGAGCAAGTATCTATCCCGGCAGAGGGCTGCCTCCCAAACATCTCTGATGCTCAGGTGAAGGCTGCCCTCTCCAAAGCAAAAAACACTGCTTCCATGGGACCAGATGGTGTCCCAGGTTGCGTCCTACATGAACTCTAAGAGGAACTAATCCCTCAAATAAAACAGCTATATAATCTCAGCCTCACTACAGGATATGTGCCCACAGAATGGCGTACAGCAACAGTGGTCCCACTCCACAAAGGTGGAGCATCTACGGACCCTGGAAACTATTGCCCCATAAGCCTGACTAGCTTCATCTGCAAGGCTATGGAGAGGATCATCATGGAGCTCATGAACAAAGACACTGGGGACCTACAGACACTAGATCCTACCCAGTTCGGCTTTGTCAAGGGCAGATCCTGCCTTTTGAACCTGGTTGACTTCTTCGAAACAGTCACCAAAGCCATAGATGAAGGGAAGGTAGTCCACACAGCCTATCTGGACCTTGCAAAGGCATTTGACACAATACCCCACTCGGGCATCATAGATAAGCTATCCAGCTTAAATATAAACCCCTATGTCACAAGATGGGTCGCAAACTGGCTCAAAGACAGAACCCACAGAGTGAGAGTTGCTGGAGCCATGTCAGACTCAAAACCGGTCGCAAGTGGCATCCCACAGGGTTCTGTCCTGGGACCGGTCGCAAGTGGCATCCCACAGGGTTCTGTCCTGGGACCACTCTTGTTCGGTATATACTTTTCCGAGGTACAGGCAAACGTGGGAGGACTATGGCTCACCAAGTTCGCAGATGATTGCATACTGGGTGCCATAATCGACTCTCCAGCTGACACAAACATCCTTCAAAAAGGTCTCACAGAAACAGATAACTGGTGCCAGTGCCATGGTTTAAAGCTAAATGCCAAAAATGTATAGTCATACCCTTTGTCAAAAACAATGTGCCCACAAATTACCACATAGGCAGAAACCCATTAAGTACAGAGAAAGTTATCAGGGACCTGGGGACCCAAGTTGATAGTAATCTCTCCTTTGAAAACCACATTGCCAAAGTGGTTAGAAAGACCTTCTACATAGCCCACCTCATCACGAAGGGTTTCACATCTAGATCAAGAGAGGTAATCGTGCCCCTTTATTCATCCCTCATCAGGCCCATCATAGAATACAATGCCCCTTTTGGGATGTACCTTACCCGACACCTGCAGCAATTAGAAAGACCCCAAAAGTATCTCACCAAGAGGATCAAGGGTCTCAAACAGATGCCATATGCTGCTCGGTTAAAAAAACTCCAGCTCTACTCAGTTGCATACCGCCTACTTCGAGGCGATTTTTGCCTGACATACAAAGCTATGTCAAATCCAGAATTAATGGACATGCTCCACCTCGGTAAATCTAAATCCCTTAGAGCCACACGCTTGAGGGACTTGAACCTCAGCATAGAAATAAATAAAACTTGCTGGAGGGACAGGTTCATAACCCAGAGGCTCCCTTCGCTCTGGAAGAGGATTCCAGTTCATGTGAGGCAGAGCACCTCACTGAATCTCTTCAAGAAGAATCTCGATAGGTGGATGGGGGATCATAGGTTTGTCCCAGGGATTACTCCTGTGTCACTATTAGACAGAGGCACAGTAAACTAAACCTTAAAAAGAGCACAGTATACTCAAATCAAGGGGTGGCGTAAGCCATACAGAATTGGGCTAGGCTTATAATTGCCCCAGGGCAGATAGCCTAGTATGAACCTATGAACCTATGAACCTATAATGCTGTAGTGTGATAAGGAAGTCAGTTCTATGTTCTACTCCCAGCCCTGCCGTGTGTGTGTTACCAGCTGTCTGGGGACAGAATAATGTTCTTAGACAGCTCACTCTCCGTACACTCCCTATCGGTGTCTTTGCCTTTGCTGATGATATCACCCAGCTAGAAGTATGCCTCTGGGAGTGCTGTAATGCAGAAATCTTGGTAGCACGTTCTGTTACTGTGTAATATTGTAGTGTGATAAAGCAATCAGGAAGTCAGTTCTATGTTCTAATCCCAACCCTGCCATGTGTGTGTGTGTGTGTGTGTGTGTTACCAGCTGTCTGGGGACAGAATAATGTTTTTAGACAGCTCACTCTCTGTACACTCCCTATTGGCATCTTTGCCTTTGCTGATGATGTCACCCACCTAGAAGTATGCCTCTGGGAGTGCTGTGATGCTGAAATCTCGGTAGCACGTTCTCTTACTGCATAATGCTGTAGTGTGGTAAAATAGGCAGGTAGGTGCTTGATTCCAAGGCATGGCAGGTGTGTGTGTTTGGCAGTCATACCCTATGTGTTGGTATCTGTGGATGGCTAGCTGCAGGATGTGTTCAGTGTGTTTTGTTGCTGTCCTATATAGTGTCCACAGCCCGCATAATCTGCCAAGACACTGGGTTGTCAACACATACATTTGTCAATAGGTCTGGTGAGTAAATGTCAGCAGCCCTACTCTTACCCTTAATACAGTCTAACCCGTGTGACGCAACAAAACACACATGCCTTGATAGTAACAACACTACAGGATGCAGGTGGCATATGTAGTTTCCTTTCATTCCTGTCTAATGCTTTGCTGTCATGTGGTCCGCTGTTGTGATATAAATGCAATATCTACATATGTGTGTATATGTATATGTGTGTATGTATGTATGTATATATATATATATATATATATATATATATATATATATATATATATATATATATATATATATGTATACATATGATATATGTAGATATAGAGAGATAGACATAGATATATACATATATGTCTGGGGACATCAGCACTATTGAATGTCTGTGCCGGATGATCTGTACATGATAACCTCAGATGTATGCATATCTGCCATGGCGTAGTGGTAATGCACATCATCTGTTGTGTGCAGGGTCCTGGGTTGTAGTCGTGTAGACACCGGTTATTTTGTTGCTGGGAAGACCATGGGACATCGAATATGGTGATAGTAAGGCACCTGTTACCAGTTGTGTATGGATCTGAGCGATACTAAGCAGTGGTTATTAATTTGGAGGTTCGGTATGGGTCATATAACTATTCATTAGAAGACTATACTATGCAGATGAGGTTGACAATAGTGTATCCCATTTATCCCCAGAGTGTGATGCAGATCCCTGGAGTTTATGTGTGTAGTTAGCCGAGTGCAGGGCTCGAATATAGTTGACAGCATGGGAGGGGGGTCAGGCATACTGTACGTACATTGCAGAACTGTGCCTCGGGAGTGCTCCTGCCTTATCACGCCTAAGCTAGGGATGTGTCTATACCTGCCTGGTGACATTGGGAGGGACAAAAGCAGTAGTGGGGTAGTCAGGGTGTACAGGCTGCACAAACAGGTGATGATCAGCACAATCAGCAGATTACATGGTCAGCCCGCATCTGAACAGTACGGTAATGTGAGCAAGCAGCATACACACAGGTTTCTTCCGCACTCTACACCACCAGTGTATACCTGCGGGGACATTTCACAACACAGTCCAACCAAATGAGAAGGGCTGCAGCAGGCAACATAGACCAACATGTGCAGGAGGCTGAGGGCATTGAGGATGTGTATGCTGCCAAACAACCCTTACTGGGGTGACATAAGACTTTATAGACCCAGGGTGACTTACCAAGGGCTACATGAGCTGGGGATGGTGGAGCACTATGGGGTGGACAGAGACCACCTACAGCGGCTTGTTAGCCTGCGCCTGCCACACATGACAAATCAAACAGGCCAAGGGAAACCCATCACAGTGGATACCATGGTATGTGTTGGCCTAGGTATACTAGCCACAGGTACCTCACACAGCACAACTGGGGATATCATGGGGATCTCACAGGCATCTGCATCCAGAGTATTGCACCAGTTCACAGACGCCATGTCAACACATGCTAGTAAGCACGTACATGTCCTCAACACACGTGATTAGTAGACCAGCAATATGCATCTCTTCAACCACATGGCTGACTAACCTGGGGTACTGGGTGCTATAGTCTGCACACACGTATGCATCAAAGCACCACCCGGTGAGCGGGGTAGGGCCTACATTCACTGCAGGGGCATACCCTCCAACAGCTAGGCCATATGCGATGGTCAGGGCATTAGATTGAATGTGTGTGCTGTCTGCCCTTGAAGCTATGATGATTCCGATATATGGCTTCTGACATAGCTGTACCACACCTTTGCCAATATGGACATCCCCTACAGTCTCCTAGTGGGGATGCTGGGTAACCACTGGTGTCGTGGCTGATGACACCCATCAGCAATGCACACACACCTGAACACTCACACCATAATGAGGCAGATGCACAGGCAAGACATATAATTGAGCATGTGTTTGGGATGCTCAGGTCATGATTCTGGTATCCAGACACATCCGGTGGAGCCCTGCAGTATTCACTAGGTACATGCACACAATTTGTTATGGTATTTGCTATGCTACACAATCTAATCCTGCAGTAACAGTTGCAGCAGGAACAGCATGGGGCAGGGCCACACAGCCCAACACCACTGCCAAGGCCTGTACAGGCACAGTGTGACTTGTCGAAGGAACTACCTGAGCAGGGCCCAGTCGGCGAAAGGCCGTGCACAGTATGACCTGCCCTTGGCAAAGAGGCAACACAAGGCATATACACTGACACAGTAGGTACCCACAAATTTCCCCTCTCTGACCTGCACACAGTACAATGGATACCAAACACCAAACATAACACTACCTGTGCTCGGCCATGTATAGGAGGTGCACTGTGTGCATCCAACATAGGCAGCCCTCTAGCACCATCCTCAGGTCCAGAACACCCCCAGGGTACGTCTATCGACCTAACAATTGGCAGTTGTATTAGAATGTGTATTTACCTGTTGCTATGGTATGTATGTGAGCATACAAGAGACTTTGGTGGCTGAATGTTAGGTCAGCAGACAGTACACATCCATAGTGGCACCATGACATCTGTAGCACATACGGGGGTCACAATGGTAGCCAGTAGTACACAGGGTGTCCTAACCCACTGCAGATTATGGGTTGAACATCATGTGTGTCCGTACAGCCCACACACGTTCCATACAGCTGGACAGGTATTGACCAATACAGACAAATGATATACAATGGCCTATGGATATGCCCAATGAATGACCCCAACCCCCAAAGACACACACAGACTACAGCAGGCCAGGCAGTTTGATGTAGGTTGTGAAAGCTAGGACGTCCAACACCACTATGCTGGTATTTAAAGCTGGGATCTGACGTACACTGGTATCCCTCCAGCCAGCAATTTAGGTAGGTCCACACACTGACATGGAGTACCTGGAATACCAGTACAGTAGTGGCAGATGTGTACAACTGTCAGCTGTGCCCCCCGTCCAACCTACACATGTAAGAGTCATGTGAGCCACCCACAGTGCTGTGTAGGACTGTGGATGCAGTTGGATGTCCCCCCATGTTATGCACAAATGTAGCAACTGTCAATGCCACATGACCATTAGCTACCCTGCAGACACAGCATGACAGCTGTCTGTGTAGAATGGAAGGGTCGGCAACACAGTACTGACTATCTGGACATGTGACACATGCAATACAGCTGACCATACTTGGCATGCTCACACACATGACGGTATGACGGTAATGTCGGTCGGCAACATGCGTAACAGTCATACTGGGCATGTTCACACACTGAAATACAAGATGGACAGGCATGCATACACCGGTGGTCTGGACATATCTGCCAGTACATTGCTATACTGTTGGATGACTGTGCTGTATGGTGTGTGTGTGATCTATTGTCTGTGCATATGCCATGGTGTGTTGTTAATTCACATAAGCTATGTGCGCAGGGTACTGCTACCAACACGTGAATAGGACGGTTCTTTGTTTGTGGACAGACCGACGCCTTTGGATACGGACTGGGTAAGGCACATTCCAGCAGGTGGGAGTAGTTGTGTTTGGGTTTGCACAGTGTTAAGCACTGCTAACCTCTGGTTACAGCACCTTATACCCATTTGGACTCCACATTTCTTTGACAGTGCACTACTGGCATACTGGTAGACAAACACGCTTACAGCCGCTCACTCACCGACATTTGTGCTTACATTTGTCAATCACGCTGGGTGTGTGTGATCCCTTGTGATGCGTATTACATCGGACTACATGACTACAGTATCGGGTATGTCTAACCATTTGGCGACGGCAGGCGTTCGACTGTACGGACCCGGCAACCTGTCCAGTGACGTAATCAAATTATATGCGTGTTCCTCATATGATTTGCTTCCATCTGCCTGATACATGGGAACTGATACTCTGCAATGCTGACATGTGAATGTTATTTTGTTAACGCAGCTGTCCGCCGAGTCATGCTACCGCATACCTACTGTACGTTTTCCACCTTTCAGATTGCACGACGGGAAGCTGTAGGAGTAACACCTTTCCCACTTTGCATGGGACAGTCCTTCATTAGGCATATGTCATGTGACAATACTTTAGCCATTGCAACTGTCCTGATTAGGGGACATTCTCATATTCTACATGTCTGTAGTGGTTGCTTGTTACATGTCTTGTATACCTGACACGTCGATATGTTATATGTAGTAGCATAAGCAACTTGACTGCTGCTAGACTACGCTTTGATTTGTGCTGATATGTATATTTCTGTACTATGCATGGCTGTAGGTATGCTCTGCCCTGGTACATCTAACATTTCTACAGAGCAGGTCCCACTTTGGCCATTCAGAATGGTGGCGGCCCTATAGATCCTATATGTAGAGCTATCACATGTGTCAAGGCAACACATACCCACAGCCAGTAGTAAACTGACTACTTCAATGGTTTGCATACGTTAAGGTTATTCTTTTAGCATTATAATTGCTAATACTATTTCCTATTACATGTAGCTGTTTCTGATACAACAGATTAATTTCTGACACCACTACACACAATATATGGCCTCCTTTCCCGAACTCAAAGGCCACGTGCCATAACATTCATTTTGCAGGACACAACTGCCCAGACGGGTGTGTCCCTCAAAGGTGTACGGGTGGTAAACCTCATCTATTATGCTATCATCTACCTAAGGTGGTCAGCAAATTATGCACTTTCCGTCACTAGCAGACCTCACATACCAATGGGGGAGAATGAACACTCTATGAGGAACACTGCATAACACCCTGTGGGGCACATTTAGACGACTGGTTCTATTAGCCAGACACATTGACAGTCACAGAGCATATGTATTAATTCATGTTTGTCGAGGTACATGCTGTTTATGACTCATACATGTTGTCATCTGTCATTACCTGTATTCCACCACCTGTCCACCTAATATCACTAGTTCTGGAAGTGTTTAGTTGGACTTTGTTACATTCTGATTCATAACTATGTACATCCATGCTAATCGGGTACACAGCACTGATTTGGTCCATATGTATTCCCCCGATGGTTTACAGACTATCCGGTAGATGTGCTCTTCTGGTTTGGGAGGTATAGGCATCTGCTATGCCCACATAGAAATATTAATGACTTCCACTGGGCGGGCCTACTACATCTCTGCCAACCAGCATCTGCACACTTAAGCCCATTATTGCATACCCATGGTTCACCTACCTGGCACCCCTCTACAGCACTCATGACGCATACTTACTGTGAGTGCAGCTGGGGTATGAGCACACCCCTACACATTGCCCACTCTCCCCGTCTCGGGACACATGTCATACGTTTTGTCAACCCATGTATTATCACACTTGCACAACCTACTGTTCCATGTACACCTACATCCTGCTCACATCGATAACCATGGGTTCACACGTAGAGTGAATTTTTGGGGTCCCGCAAGGGACACCGTTATCCATGTTTAAAGTGTAGACCTTGCAGATCTCTCCCACTGGTACTTTCCTGCCGGTGTTTTGGACAGCAGCAGTGTATTTATCTTTATTGCCTGTCTGTATGTCTGACCGGCCTAGCTGGGCGGTGTGGGGGGTACAACGTTTATTTACTGGACCTCCCAGTCACATATGCCCGGTCTGTAAATATGTTACCCCTAATTGGTGTAAAGTAACCTAGTTATGTACATGTGTATATCTACAATGACATATATATTTGTTTTGTGTGTATGTGTATATATCAATACCTGTTGTATGTGTATATATATCTATCTATATATATATATGTATTATATCTTTGTGCGTATATATATATATATATATATATATATATATATATATATATATATATATATATACGTTTTTATCTATATATACATCTGTGTGTCCGTTAACCTATACATTTCCCGGACATAGACACTTACACATGTGTGTTGGGTTTTATCTCTGCTTCAACAGCATACTATTGCCTTAGTCATTATGACACCGACACTTCACTCCGGTGAACTTGTGATCAGTATACTGCACGTTATACAGCGGACAGATGTCACACGTTTTTCATGTCTGGGGGGGGGCCGCTGATAAGTGTGATGTGATACATTGTCATTCGACCTATTACTCGTATGTGCAGCCTATTATTCCTGCTACTGTGTTTGTTTCTGTGCACATTCATATTATTAATGTTAATAGAATGAGTGTTTGTGTTACTGAGATTGTATGTCAACATATTGATGTTTGTATGTAGTTGTGCCTTTCTGCTTTTCCCGGTTTGGGGTTGTCACAGCAGAACTCCGTTCCGCTCATGGTTGTCAGATAGGTTTTACTTGCCGGGCTGCCAGCCCTGACACACAACGTCCGACAACAGTACACCCATTCACACATGTCTCCACGCAGACGACGCTCTATCTGGGAATCGCACCTACATACTAGCTGACCTCCATGGGCCGTTCCATTGCAACCAGCAGAACATACCCTAGCACTCCTGTGTCCATAATCGCATATCCATAGTCTCTCCAGCACACCCATGCTGAGTTTCCACGCATAACAGCCATTATCCACCTGATATTGCAGCCATGACACACCTTTACACATTGCCCTCTCCAAGGCATTGGGGCCCTACACACATTTTGTACCACCTCGTGTATTCACAGGGTCTCCATCCATTCATATTTGCACATACGTGCCTTTCCTGGTGTTATGGATTACGAACGATTTGCGGGTTACAAGTGTAGGTGGTCACAACATGTACTACATTCCGTCTGTGTATAATGCTGACATAGCACTTCAACGATGTTATGGCCACTGGTATAACCCTGCCTCTAGTGTGAATAGTGGTGCTCTACTCACTCTTGTGCAGCTTTATCCGACATACGCTGCGAGCACTTTATAATAGTTTACTTGCTCTAGATTCCCTTCACAACCCTTATGTATGCTTTTGTCTTTCGGCGTTCATTTTATATATATATATATATATATATATATATATATATATATATATATATATGTACATATCTATATATATATATATATATATATATATATAATTGCATATTTCTTTTATGTCTGTGGATATTTATCTATACACACATCTATCTATCTATCTATCTATCTATCTATCTATCTATCTATCTATCTATCTATATAAAAGTTACAGCTGTACAAGACAACATACATTTGCTATGCTACAAGCTGTACACCCGCGCAGGTGCACTTGCATCTACTTATTGTGAGTTACATATGTTTACTGCCACTTCTTTGTGATTACATGTGCCTTATTTCTTATGAAAGTACCACTTTGACTGATGGAATCCGGTTAATGGCCCCATGCGAGACACACATTCACCTTTACTTGTTTAAATGTTGGCTTTACAGCACAGAGGCATTCATTACACAATAAATTAATATGTGCTATAGTCGTACTTGAACCAGGAATGCCTTTACGTTAGGTGGATGCTCTAACCACTACACTATTGGTGTTCTGCCTCATTTATATGTATACCCATGGTTCATAGCTACCCTAACATACGCCTCACCGCTTCACTTACACAGCAGGCACCCATTCTCCTGCTGGGAAAACCGCAGTACTACACTTCCGACATTCCCTATTCCCTACTGCTCTGGACCCATGCTGTATGTCTACTCACTCCAAGGATATTCAGAACTCCAACGCTTATAGTCCTGGCACATACGTGTGTTTAATTGTCAGGGTGTTCATGTGCTGCTCTGGGTTTAGGCTTGTCTGACTGGTGACTTGAACTGCACTACACTGTACTTGTTCAAATGTCAGATGTACCACATGGACAGAGTTGGTCCTGATTTTAACATTCTACCTGTGTTTACAGATGCAGGTGTTTGGGCTCCTCTGACCACATTATTAGGTCAGCACTACATAATATAGGGTGGGGAGTGGTTCTACTACATAATACAGGAGGGGGGGGTTTCCACACGTGTTCCTTCACATTTGACTATTTCATTCATTTATATATACGATGAATATTATTCTGGACATCAGTTATAAATTCACTACAGGTATGCAATAGTCATGTCAACAAATGTCACAGTTGGTTGGTGTACATATGTGTACGGACCTCTGTGATACTCCAGGACTAGTTTCTACAGTGACAGGGACAAGGTTATGACAAATCAGGGACAATCACGGACACTTCTACCATATTAGTACTATTAACTTGGAACGTGTTGACAGATTCGTATTACTACTTATTTTCTGCAGTTAACTGCGTCTATTACTCTTAATTGTTGTAATTAGTCATTCTCATGCAACACCTTTCCTCCAAAGGTCACTGGCTTTGTGACTGATTAAGAGGCTGGACAGTTATTGTGCGAATGCTCTGACCATTGGTAGGGTTGACACATTGTCATATGTACAGGTTGGGATATATTCTGGGGACACCAGATTGTTTCGGCCAACACATACCCGCGGTCATTGCAGGTTTAGAACATTCATTATTTTCCTAGCTGAGAGCCTATACCTTTAGCACTTTAGTTGTTAGTCTGTTTCTTGTACGAATTACGTATTTTCTATCCTGACATGACTGCTTTAGGCAACTGTTACATGCAGTATGGTACATAGTTATTTCCTACAATCACAGGACATTTGGCATTGTATCATTGTTGGTCAGGACACACCTACCCACACAGTGACTGTCCCTCACACAGTGGATCAGGGAGTACCTTGTTTACGTCAGTGCCTTCATCACTCTATTTCCAAGTGCCACTATGCGAATGTGTACAATATATTCTTTCGATTATTCATGTGGGGACACGTGCGCCACGGGCAGGTATTTGATCCTGGGTAGTAGGTTCTGCATGACCGTCTAGGGTTGGACAGTCTCGTGCACCCCTACTGCACATTCAAACTTGTGTCTAGATGTCTACAGGACTGGACATCGTGTCTTGATACCCAGTCTGATGTTTACACAAGTTACTTATCCCATGAGGGATATCCAAAAATTTAACAAGACCAATACTGACCATTCTTTTGGCTTTACAAAAATGTGTTGGGGGTTTTACATGCAAGGGATACATAGTTTGCAATCCTGAAACTGCCTAGGGTGACACTGCCTACTACATATGAGTAGTGGTCACTGTGTGTAGATGTGGCTGTGCCAAGCTAGTAGGCCAAGTATGGCTGGATTTGGTGGATGTTCAGGTATGCGGGCAGGTTGTGTGCTGTGGAGGGGATGATGGGTATTCAATTATGTATCCAGGTGTGTTGCATTTGAATGGGCCGGTTCCATCAGGACCATTCTGTGGGTATGTGCCGGTGACATTTCTGTACATTTGTACTGCACATTTTAATATTCATATGTTTGTGGGATTGTGTTCTACAGTATTGCAGATGTGTATACATGTTCTTTGTGTTTCTTTCTGATTCACCAGCTGCTCCCTCATACACCTCCAGTTCACCTATTCTGCATACAACACAGTCTCGCCTTTGAGGATTATACCATTACCCATCCCCCCCACACACATATTCCTGACACTCCATCCATCACTGCTTTGGTTGATGGCCCATGATACAGTCAAGGTAACACATTGCATACACTACATATGTCAGGTACCTGTATGGTTGTGTGGACTACCCTGGCATGTTTCACCTTCCACATGCTATACATCACGCACATAGGTACACGCCCATACTTAACTTAAATGACATGGTTGGTACACCCGGGTAATACCCGTTCAACTGTGACACATCCTGACAAGTACGGTTTGGACCGCATATGTGCGGATTTTGGCCTACTGCTCTGATCATTGGTAGGGTGCCACCTTTTCCTATGTCCAGGATGGGATATATTCCGGACACATATCCTATTGTACTGGACAACACATACCCACAGTCAACGCCACAGATAATACTTTTCCTTTAAGCCTACATGTTGCCTTATTGTTGTAGCAGTTTATATGCTCCTTCTGTTTCATTTTCTTGCTTATTCTATTTCTTGTCACATATGGTATGTTACATATGGACATACCTATTGTATGTGACTATTACATGCGTCATGGGATATAATTCTGTCATATGGTCACTAGATATTTACATTTATCATGGTTTTGTTATGGACACATCTGCCCGGCTGTGTACTCTCCCTCACAATGTGGGACAGCTGGTGACCCTGACCATTGGGCTGGACATAGCTATTGGCGGTGCGCTAACATGATGCGTTTCACTTCCACTTGGTATAACTATCTACACTGCGTTGGACTACGGGCACACGGTTTTCAATGTCATTTGTTCGAGGGATGGGGACCCGTTATTCCCTACTGTGCATTTGTGTTTGCTTCTTAATTTTGTGTTCGCAGGAACTGTCTTGCATGCTTTGCATACGTTTCAGTATCCATGGACACTGACAGATGTGATTACTATTGCAGGCAAATTGTTATATGCAAGCATTTTAGGTTGCACGTCGACAGCTGACATTTCCACGCCTCCATGTGGCACTTCGACACACCCTATGCACTCGTGCTCGTTTCCTATGCACGTGGCTGTGGTGGCAGCGCGCCTTCATTAATATGCATTTGGCTACTGCACCATCTTCACGCCACATGGTCGGCACAAGCCTAACGCCGGCCTTGTGCAGAGCTTCATGAATCCCGGGGAATGATTTCTTTGTTCTTAAATTGACAATATGTTATTTATTCCACAATTGACAGCAAATATCACCATAAAATCTCTTAGCGCCTCGGCTAAAAGCTGTAAAGACTGATTTTGGCCGAGGCGCTAAGAGATTTTATGGTGATATTTGCTGTCAATTGTGGAATAAATAACATATTGTCAATTTAAGAACAAAGAAATCATTGTTTTTGTTGGCATCGTGGTTCCAACAAATAAATAAATGTTTTGGGATCTCTAAGGGCAAACTGAAATCTGTGACTGGGGAAAGAGAAGTTTCCTTTGCCCTGCTTAGTCTGATGTCATTGTGACCCTCAGAAAAATATTTTTTTTCTATTTTTTTTTATTTAGTTTATTAGTCAACAGGCAGATGAACTAGACTACTAAGGCACATTTTCAGTCACAACCTTGTTACAGTCATTAAGTGAATAAAACTGCAAAAAAGAACAAAATATATAAACAATGGACATAATCAGAGACAAACAATATTATTCATTGATACAATCAGCATGCATTTGCAGATAATCCAAACAAAATAAGATATTAAACAGAAGACCAATATACAGTAAACAAAGTGACAATTCATACTCAAGACAGGGGCTTGCAGTTTTGGAAATACGCATTTATTACGTGAAGTAATTGTAGTAACTTGCAGCTTTACAGAAAACACTCAGTTAACCATAACTCAAGCAAGTGGAACTCTCAAGCAACCAGAAAACAAAAATCGAAGAAATACAGTACAATTTTCATGTGTTGCACTTTCTGTTTTCCACCTGCAGAAACATACCTTACATTTTTAGAGTTTTAAAAAGGAAGGCAGGAATTAATTCCCTCGCTCTCCAACCCAAGAACAAGTCAATCCAAACAAATAGTATAGGGTACAGTATCAGTGAGGCCTATTTTTAATAGTACTTCTCAAGCAACCAGAAACTACAGTTATCCTGCATCTACCAATCCCCATGGGTGCCGGTTAACTGAGAGTTTACTGTATTTACAAAGTGGTAATATATGTTTAATATGACAAGACAGGGAACAGAATGATGATTAATGCGATGCTTGGACTATTTATAACTATTTATATGCATGTTATACTACTAAGTTTGTCATGAATACAATTATTTTAAGGGAGCCTCTATTTGTATGATTCTGTATATACAGAGAATTCTAGGGCTAGCTGGTGGAATAAGGTTACAGTCCTTAATTAGTTTGCAACTTGCAATTTTAGATTTTTTTTTTTTGTTGAAGAGACAAGTTACATGCTGGAATACTATACGGATACTAATGCATAGAAGCAACATATTTCATGCATTTAACACACTTTTTCTTTGTTGTGGGGAATGGAGATTACTAGTTTAATGCAAATACCAAACACATTTGTAGTAAAAATACTGACTATTTTTTTTCTTGAGGTCTTTCTAGATAAAAATGCTAAAAAAAAAGGTTGGCTTTATGGTGCAGAGCTAGAACCCTGACTGCTCCCAAAGAAGCCTGAATTTGAACAGCAGACCTTGGTATGGAGGGAGAAAAGTGACTGGCTGATGTTGACATATCCATTCAGTGACATGCACACTTCTCAGACACTGCAGAGCATCAGAGGGGACCATCTGTGTAAAAAAAACACCACTAAGCAAAAAGAAACCACTACACATATCAACACACACACACACACACACACACACACACACACACACACACACACACACACACACACACACACACACACACACACACACACATGTGTCTCAACAAATAAGCCCCTAAGGCAAAACACATTAAATGTCTTGGTCCTAGGTGACTCCATAGTGAATCACACAGATGTCCCCCTCACCCGAATGGTCAAGGAGAAGGTCATGGTCAGTTGCCTATCAGGTGCCAGGATCTGACAAATCATGCATGCGCTGAAGTCACTCAACCAGTACCATTATGACTCTGTCATAATTCATGTTGGAGTGAATGACTTGAGATGTACCTCTCTGGACTATAAGAAGAGAGATATTACAGAACTATCTGATTATGCGTCCCTGACAGGTATGTCCCTACACCTAAGCAGTATCCTACCCTCACCCAGAATGATACCACAATATAAACAAAAAATGACTGACTTCAACAACTGGCACAACTTCTAGTGTCAGTCTAGGGGGATCCAGTATCTGTCAGCCTAGAAAGATATAGTAGACAGACTTTGCTGCTTTGCTAGAGATTGTCTACACCTGTTCCCCCTAGGCTTTCAGATACTGGCAAAGCCCTTGTCTCCATCATAGTGCCATTTTTAGGCAATGTCAAAACAACAAATTTTCCAACATAACAAAATCTGACCGAGACAAACTCAGGGTCGTGCTGCTTAATGCTAGGAGTTTAAACACAAAACTGCACTCCCTGAAAGCACTCCTCACCATAGAGGATGCTGATGTCTGTGTAGTTATCAAGACATGGTTCAAGGTCGCTAAGTGCACCCTGGCCATGCAAGGCTACAATGCCTTCCACATGTTCAGACTTCAAAATGAGCATGAAGAAACCAAAGCTGAGGTGTCTTCATCTTCATTAAAACCAAATACACTTCGAGACTGGTCAAACAGCATGACTCTCTCGAACTACTCCATGTCCAATTAACTACTGGGAAAGTACCACACCACATCATTGCTAGCTATAGATCCCCCACCATGAACCAGAATAAGCACACCGCCTACCTCGATTTACTGGAATCCCTTGCCATACAGCCCAACACCTTAGTCATGGGAGATTTCAACTATCCTTGCATAGACTAGGGGACGTACATGAGCAAAAACATGCTCGCCCAGAGGTTCCTAGACTTTTTTAACACAAATGCTCTGGAAGAGATAGTCTGCACCCCCACTAAGGGCTCTAATGTTCTGGATATAGTACTCACCAGTACAAATATGCCACAAACCAACATGGGGGTCACTGTACTTCCCCATGTGTGATGCCCTCCCTGCTTAGATCAGACCACAAATCAGTCCTTTTTGAAGTAACTACTGAAAATGACACCCTCACAGGAACAAAAATTATAAAAAAAACTCTACCAAAGTTAACTACAGCCTCCTAAGCAATGGTATAAAAAATGTCATGTCTTCTGCAATCACAGACATCAATGATCACTATACAGAAATGTGTGCAAATGCCCTGTATAAACACTTAAGCAACTGCATAAACTGTGCTGTTCCTGACTGGATCATAACCAGATCTTGCCATAAAAACAAGCCACCATGGTGGATTTCAAGTACATTATATAACAAGAAGAAGAAACTGTTGTCCAAAAGCAGAGGAAGAGTTCCCTCCTAAGCCAAAACAAGAAAATCAGAAATCTTGTAAAGTCTTCCAAAGCAAATTACGAAACTAAAAATCCCATCCCTAGCCAAGGATAATCATAAGGCATTCTTTAACTACATCTGAAGTCTAAAAGGGAATGGCCAGCTATGTGCCAAACTGGTTGCAAATGGAATCACTCATACTACACCTGAAGATATCATTAACCTGTTAGCTGACAGATTCAGCGCAAACTCCACCCCTCCATCCCCACCTACCATATCCCAAAGCACACCTGACACCAGCCCTCTGCTTGTGTATCTAGAGAACAGGTAATCTCTGCACTCGCCAAGGCCAAAAACACAGCCTCAATGGGACCAGATAATATCCCAGGTTGTTTACTAAACAATCTAAAACAAGACCTAGCAGACCCTTTTGGCATTCTCTTTAATCATAGCTTGAGAACTGGCTAAGTTCCTGCAGAATGGAGAACAGTAACAGCAATCCCCCTGCACAAAGAGGGGGCATCAACTGACCCTGGGAACTACAGACCCATATGTCAAACCAGTCTCATCTGCAAAGCCATGGAAAAATATCATCATGGACCTTATCAACAAGGACATAGGTGACCTCCAAACACTGGAGCCAACCCAGTTTGGCCTTGTTAAGGATAAATCATGCTTATTAAACCTGGTAGACTTCTTTGAGAATGTCACCAAAGCCATGGACAAAGGTAAGACTGTGCACACAGTCTATCTCGACCTTGCCAAGGCTTTCAATACAATTCCCCAGTATGGCATCATTGAGAAACTCTCCCAGATAGGGATTACCCCTTACATTACAGGATGGGTAGCCAACTGACTCACCAACAGAAGAAAATTGGTGACTCCACCTCCACCAGTAGATCCATAAACAGTGGAGTACCACATGGGTCTGTGCTGGGCCCCTTACTGTTTGGCATCTATTTCTCAGAAGTCCAGGCCAAAGTAGACAGCCTTTGGCTCACCAAGATAATTGTAAACTGGCAGCAATCACTGAGTCCCCCAACAATGTCAATATATTACAAGAAGGGCTAATACAAACAAATGACTGGTGCCAAAGCCATGGGTCTAGAACTAAATGCAAAAAAAATGCATTATTATTCCCTTTGGCAAAACAGAATTCTCTACAAATTACAGTACTGGCAGCACCCCCCTGAGTTCCAACCCAGTGTTGTGAGACTTGGTAACATAGGTTGATAGCAATCTGAACTTTGACCACCAAGTTTCCACAGTGGTAAGGAAAGCTTTCTATGTAGCGCACCTCATATCAACAGCATAGCATCCAGGTTAAGGGATGTTATAACTCCACTGTACTTGACCCTCATCAGACCACTAACAGAGTATAATGCACCCTTTTGCATGTATCTCACCAGACACCTGCAGCAGGTGAAGAGACCTCAGAGGTTTCTCACTAAGAAAATACGGGGACTCCAAGCCATGGCCTAAGTGGACAGACTGAAAGCCCTGTCACTTTAATCTGCATCTTATAGGTTGCTGAGAGGTGACTTGCACCTGTTCTATAGGGCAATCTCCAACCCTGCCCTAATGGAAATGCTGCACAACTGCAAGTCAAATGGCACAAGAGTCACTTGCTCTAGGGATCTCAGCCTAGTTTATGACATTAACAAAACATTCTAGAGAGACAGATATGTCTCCCAGAGACTGCCACTTCTCTGAATCAGATGCCCCATTCACATAAAACAGAGCTCCTCACTGACCCTATTCAACGCAGCCTAGATAATTGGATGGGGGATCGTAAATTTGCCCCAGGGAGGCACCCATGTCCCTCATGGACAGGGGTGGCCGGTGTTGATCCCAGACCCACTCGGTTCACAAATTTGTTCCGTGAACTACCCAAAAAGAACAAATGGGGATACTTGGGACTAACATGGCTAGGCTTGTAAAGGCTCTAGGGCCAATAGCCTAGTAACCTCCTATGAACCTATGGAAGCTCCAGAATAGTATTGGCCCACACCTAACTAATGTGCATGCTATAAAACAGTACTATAAAATAAAAATACTGAGAACAACCTCATGACAAACATAATGTTAATATATGTATTTCTTAAATTATCATTCTGGTTTATGTACATTTCTATCACACACAATATTGATATTCAAGCAATGGGTTAAGTATAACTAACCAGCTAGTCAGAATATCTAACTGGACATTACAAAAGGAATGGTATTTAAGCAAAAATCATATTTGGGCGTGGGTCATGCATGGTTAACCCATGGCTAGCATGGTTTGTCAATAAGGGCAAAGCCTGAGTGACCAAACAAATCCAAACATGAATAAACCTACACTGCCCACACCATGGCTGTCATTAAGCCATCTGGCACCCTAGAGAGTCCTCAGACTAGCACCTCTCTCAACTTGAAGTTGAGGACCAGAAAACACTTCACTCTCTAAACAAGCAGTGACACAATAGGTACCATATCTACCTTTGGTGTAGAATACTGTGGGTTCCATTCTAGATGAATTGCTGACAGTGCAGTATAGCATGGAGGGGGGGGTCCTCCACTCCTAGTGTGCTGTTCCACTGGATGAGATGTTACACTGAGGCCTCATTTGCTTGAATTGGTGGTAGTTCAGGTGAATTCAAAGGATCCTACAACACCCATTGAAAAGACTAGGGGAATGCCCTGGCTAAAATTCTCCTAGTAGTATAAATACCACACTGAGTCTCTCCTGAAAAGAGGCCACTAGCATAGTGGGACTAACCTAGTCAACAAAAAATAAATAAAATAAAATGTAGCAAAAAGATTATATAAGCTCTTTGCTACATTTATTAACACACTAAGCCACTACACAGCTGTGCAAGTGCAGTACTAGCATTCATTTTAGAAGTCACAATATCACCAGTGACTGCTTAAATGAATCTTGGTACCACACTCATACCCCCATTGGCAACTGTGGATTGTACCACTAACAGTTTGCACCAGGGGAACCCCCCCCACTTTCATTCCACTTTAGCTACAGCTCTAACTCATGCCCAAATATGATGTATCACTATCATACAATTATGTTAATTAAAAAAGAAATGCCTTAGCTTTCTAAGTAATCTCACTGTATAACAGAGGTTCAGCTCACTATTGAACTGTTGGCAATCGAAATGCTGAGAGCAAATGAGCCGAAAAAAAAGACTGAAAACACAGGAGAAAAGTGTGTCTCAAAAATCACTCTTCTCCTTAAAACTTCCCCCTGCACATAATGCAGACTTGTATATACCAACTCCAAGATTACCATACCTCAAGAGACAAGGGAATATTCTGAGAAATGGCATCTCAGACTTAGTATATGTAAATCCGTTCTTTTGGCCACTCAGTCTCCATATTTCGGGACTCGGTCTAGTGGGTCCCAGCATTTCAAATGATTACGCAGAGCTTCACTTCCCTTTTGTCTCCTAATGCTGAGTAACTTTATCTAAAATGACATTCCAATGTACTGCTCAGGAGTTTGCCCAAGTTCATGTTATGCTTTGCACAGTACACCTGTTTTTCTTTACTGCAATTTTTTCCACTATGAAGGGAGAGAAGATCACAAGTAGAGTGTACATATATTCAGCAGTTCACATGAGGATATGTTTACTCCTTTTTACTAGCATGAGTGGTGTCAATGTGTTTTTATACCTATTTATATCTTTAAGACATTAACAAGCATGTGTAGGGGCATGGAATTTTAAATCTCATGCACCCATTTCAAGATTATTTAAATGATCTCTGGCAAAATATTTCTGCCCATTCTCCACTCTCCTCGCCCTTCACAAAACATCTGTAAATCTGACCTATACCTAGCTTAGAGTACCTACAGGAATACAGAATTCTTTTCTCTCTACAATATGGATTCTGGTCTGGTAGAAATATACTAGGACTCCTCTGTGCACCTTTACAGATAACATATCTACCAATATGAACAAATGAAAAATAACAGGAGCCCTTTCTGTAGGCCTAATTAAAGCCTTTGACACAATGGGCCACACAAGCTACTAAATATCTACACTTACTACAGCAGAGAAATAGCTTGAATCATTCCTTTCCAACAGGCTATTTAAACCATAACTCAGACACACCCCTCCCCCCCTGCACCACTTCTCGAATGGGTGCCATGGGTCTCCGTTCTCGCACCTGTACTCTTCTCACTATTATTTATTTACTGACATTTGTTTACTGGGAAAGTCTGATAGGATAAGTTTATTCATAGTCAGTGGAGAATTGGGGAGAAAAGCTCCAGCTTTATCAATAACGTTCCCACAATTCGTCATATGCCAGTCTTACTCTACGTCAATGATATAGTCATCTACAGATTCAACCTCTCTCACTCATTGATCAAAAATCAGCTGAAAACAGACCTACAGAACCTACTGGCTACCCACAGACTAATTCTAAATACAAAGAAGATCCCCATTCAAGTCATAGCCAGTTATAGATCCCCCTCCACAGATCATGATATGGACGAAGCCTACTTGACCAACTTCAACGTCTCTCACTCAGTTATAAAAAATCAACTGAAAACAGAACTACAGAACCTACCTCACTGGCTATCCACAGACTAATTCTAAACACAAAGAAGAACCCATTCAAGTCATAGCTAGTTATAGATCCTCCTCCATGACACTTATGAAACCTACGTGACCAAACTGGAGACAAACCAGATATTACTTTACACTCTGGTTATGGGGGATTTCAATTTTCCCACCATCAACTGGCAAACCTACACTAGCCCAAACTCACTAGCACAAAGGTTTCTTGCCTTTGTTAACTCAAGTGCCCTGGAATAAATTGTTCATATCCCCCACAAGAGGAACAAACATATTAGATCTGGTCCTCACTAACATGTCAAACAGATGCACTACCACAACTTTTGGACCCTCATTATTTAAATCTGACCACAAAACAGTCACCTTTGAGCTGACACTAACAACAGAACTCACAATGGGTGAAATCAGACTAAAAAACGTCACCAAGGCAAACTATACTCTACTAGGTGAAGGTATAAATGCATTCCGAGCCCCACCCCCAGCTGGAAGTGGTAACTGCACCAAAGCTTACACTACAGCACTGTACAATCATTTTCATAAGTGTATAGACTTGGCTGTACCAGAAAGAATCAAAGCCAGAGCCCCAGGTAAAAACAAGCCACCATACTGGACATCCAGCATCAACAAACTTTACAATAAATGCAAAAAGTTGCTGTCCAAGAAATCAAAGGCAAGAACTCAACAATGGAAAAACACCCTCCTCAGCCTCAACAGGCAAATAAGACAACTTGTCAAATCCTCCAAGAGCTCCCTTGAGAAAAACTTAACAAACACAGCCAAGGATAACCATACGGCCTTTTACAGGTACATATGTAGCCTAAAAGGTATAGTCAAGCATGTGAAGAACTAGTGATCAACGGTATCACACACATGACCCCACAGAGATAGTAAACCTGCTAGCAGATAGGTTTGGTGAAAATTTCACTCCCTTATCTCCTCCAAACCTATCACAAACCTTCTCCGAACTCCACCCCCATCCCACATATCTGAAGAACAGGTCATCAAAGCCTTGTCCAAAGCAAAATACACAGCCTCTATTGGACCTGAAGGCATTCCAGGCTGTCTGCCAAACAGGCTAAAACATGAACTAGCATCACCTACCCTTTTCAATCACAGTGTAAGCACAGGCTTTATTCCTGCGTAATGGAAAACAGCAAGTTATTTCCCCCCACAAAGGTGACCTAGCTACAGACCCGGGGAATTACAGACCCATAAGCCTGACCGGCCACATCTGTAAGGCCATGGAATGTATCATTATGGACACACAGACACACATATACATATACACACACACACATATATAAACAACACACACACACATATATATATATATATATATATATATATATATATATATATATATATATATATATATATATATATATATATATATATATAGATGTGTATGCATGTGTGTGACCTCCAAACCCTGGATCCTACCCAATTCGGCTTCATCGAGGGCAGGTCCTGCCTATTAAATCTGGTGGATTTTTTTGAAAATGTGACCAGGGTCAGTGACAAGGGCAGTTCTGTGCATACAGCATACCTCAACTTGGCAAAGACTTTCAACACAATCCCACACTCAGGCATTACCAATGTTGTTGTTGTCTTTCGGCTTTTCCCGGTTAGGGGTCGCCACAGCGGAACTCCGGTCCACTAATGATTGGCAGTAGATTTTGATGAACGCCGAGGTGCCAGCTTGACATTCAACCCTCAACGGAGGCACGCCCATTTACGCATGTCTTTCGAATACCCACCCAACAGTGGGGAGGACATGCAGACTCCACACAGAAGGCACTCCCCACACTCCAGTCAAGAATCAAACAGGAGAACCTCTTGCTGTGAGGCAACAACACTACCGCTGCACCACCGCAGACATACATTACCAATAAACTTAGCAAACTGAATGTAAACCCCTTCATGGAAATATGGGTTGCCAACTGGTTCACAAACAGGATACACCCTATCAAAGTGGGTTACTCCACATCAACCAGCAGACCTGTTACCAGCGGGGTGTCATAGGGGTCAGTGCTGGGCCCCCTACTGTTTGGTATATACTTCTCAGAAGTTCAGGTCAAAACTAAGGGTTGCGGATGACAAAGTTTGCAGATGACTGCAAACTGGATGCAATTATTGAATCCCCAAATGATGTTAGTATAATCCAGGAGGGTCTTAGGCAAACCAACGACTGGTGTCTTAGTCACAGTCTCAAATTGAATGCAAAGAAATACATCATAATTTCTTTTAGCACAATGTCCCTTCACACTATAGATCAGCAACAGTACCCTAAGTACTCACGAAGTGGTAAGGGACCTGGGATCACAAGTTGACTGTGACCTTAACTTCAACCACCATGCATCTACTGTAGTAAAGAAAGCTTTCTATGTAGCACACTTGATTGGTAAAGGGATTGCCTCGAGAGCAAAAGAGGTTATAACCCCTCTATACTCTGCACTAATCTGACCCATAATTGAGTATAATGCCCTGTTCATCATGTACTGTACACATATCTCTCAACTGTACAGATTGTTGCAGAATGTCCAGATTTTTTCCTCATATTTTTGGTCTGTTCCTCATAAAATTTGTGTTTTATTGGATTTTTGTGGCAAATCAGTAAGGACTGAATTCACTAAATAATGGCAGTCATTTCAGTTTCAGACGTCATACCCTTCAGAAAATGCATGGCAACACAAGACCGTTTATTCTAGTAACTTTCTAAGGTGATAGAAACAATATTTAAAATGTGCCACTATTTTTCAGTCTTTATCCCTCCATTATGTTTGGCTTTGACCAGATTTTTTGCACCAACAGGTTGAGAGCTGTGACCGTACAATGCACCTGCAGCAAATGGAAAGACCTCAGAGGTTTCCAACTAAAAAGATCAAGAGACTCCAGCACATGCCATATACAGACTGACTAAAGACCCTATCACTATACTCTGCATCATATAGACTTCTTAAGGGAGACTTATGCCTGGCTTACACAGCAATCTCAGACCCAAACCTAATGAACTTACTGCATATTCATAAATCAAACCGGACTAGGACTACCCATTCTAGGGACCTAAATACGGCATGCGACTTAAATAGGACATGCTGGAGGGACAGATTTATCTCCCAGTGACTACCACGCCTTTGGAATAGGCTATGTATTCATGTGAAACAGAGCACCTCTATGAGACTGTTCAAGAGAAACATGGACAACTGGATGGTGTACAGTAAATTCTTACTGGAAATAGCGCCCACAACCCTCCTGGACATGGGCAGCCAATACCAAATGCAATCTTGAGTATTAACTAACATTTCTATGGTATTACATTGAGATGAAATGGCTAGGCTTGAAATGACCTCTGGGTCGATAGCCTAGTAATCTCCTATATTCCTAAAATCAATCAATCATGCTCTTTGGAACCAAACAAAGGTTGGCCAACATACCCAAAAACTGAGCAACTGCCTAATCCTATCAGGAAGCAATACAAAGAGTTCAGCAGTATAAATCCCTCTGCACCTAGCTGGACCTAAATCTCCATCTACAAAGGTAATACACTCATCTTGTTGTCCAATGAAATACCGCACTTCCTCTCTCTCCAAAGGACGAGCTTGCATTGGTAAAGGAGTCCTTCTCAGCAAGCTGGAATACTCTCTCTCTCTCTCTCCATCATGACCACTGCATCAAAAATGTAATCTCAAAGCTCTACAAACCACCTGCAGATGTATCACCCTGGCCCACAAATGGAATACCACTAATTTATCCTTCTTAAAGCCAAATGTCTTCCTTTGTAACTCAGAATCACTGTTTGATTGTCAGCTGGAAAAGTCTTAAAACTTGCTAACTTGAACTCATTCCCCTTTCTGGTGAGCATAATACATGACAAAATCCTCTATAATCTTAGATCCTTCCCATCACATACTTAACCCTTCAAGCCCCTCAAACAAGCAAAATGTAGCCGCCTTAACAATGGAATCACATAAATCCACTCAAAAATTCCCCCTTTCAGCCATATCTTTCGACCTCTTAGCACAAGAAGTCTAGACAAAGCCAAGAATAATTGTAGTACAAAAGCCAAAAAGTAGGGACAAATTAAAAAAAAAACAAATGCTATTATAAACTTGGAAAGTTGCTTGAATAACAGGTTTTGCTTTAGTAAGCATTTTCTGAAGGATATAAAGTCTGCCCTGAAATATTTGCCAGAAAACTACAAATTTTGAGGAATATACCAAAAATAAGCAGCAAAAATCTGGACAGCTGGGAGGTTTGTTCTTAGCAGCATACATTATGTATCTAGTATGTATTAGACTGCAATTGTTCAAAAAATGCATTTGCTGTCTTGACAATTTCACTTGTGTATTATGACTTCTGGGAGTTTTACTTGCATTTAAAAATGCACTGCTTGACTGACAATTGTATCATTATACTGTGACTGTCATGTATAATTTTTGAGTTGATTGGCAATTTCATATATCAATGTTGGGCTAAGCCTGGAAATGCTCCAGTAAGGTCAGTACACTAGTCAATAAATACAAATAATTTAATTTCTCCCTTTAGCATCATAAAGAAAATTGCATAATTCATTTTTATTTATTTAGTGAGATGATTGTGACAGAGTATGGAACATTTGTATACAGGAAAATAACCCTTAGATGATGGAAAGATATTTAGGTGGTATTTCCCTTTATCAACCTTTAATAGATACATAATTCAAAGGGAAGTAGGAAGCATTTTTATTAGGTTCATAGATAGGTACTAGGCTATCGGCCCAAGGGCCTACGTAAGTTTAGCCAACAAGGTTCCCTGGCTTATGCCACCCAAGAAAGTTATTTTCCTGTGCCACTGTTGAGCAGAGACATAGAAGTGATCCCCAGGATGTATTTCCTATTTACCATCCACGCATCAAGATTTTTCTTGAAGAGTGCTAATGAAGAACTTTGCTTGACATAGATGGGTAGCCTGTTCCAGAGTATGGGAAGTCTCTGGGACAGGAATCTATTCCTCCAGCATGTCCTGTTTATTGTGGTGACAAGGTTTAGGTCCCTAGAGCATGTAGCTCGGAGGGTTTGGGATTTCTTTAGGTGTAGCATGTCTAACAGCTCTGAGTTTGACATAGCTTTATATGTTAGGCAGAGATCACCTCGGAGTAGGCGATATGCTATGGAGTTAAGCTGGAGTTTTTGAGGCGATCAGTGTAGGGCATTTGTTTGAGGCCAGTAATCCTCTTTGTGAGGTACTTCTGTGGCCTTTCCAGCTGCTGCAGATGTCTTGTGAGGTACATTCCAAAAGGGGCGTTGTACTCTATAATGGGTCTAATGAGTGTTGAGTAGAGGGGAACAATGACCTCTTTTTTCCTGGATAAGAACCCTTTTATGATGAGGTGTGCCACATAGAAGGACTTCCTGACTTCTGTGGCAATGTGACTATCAAAGGAGAGACTACTGTCCACCTGGGTCCCAAGGTCTCATCACACATTCGGTGTTAAGTAGATTGCTGCCTATGTGGTAGTTCATGGGTACAGAGTTTTTGCAAAATGGGATGACACTACACTTTTTGGCATTGAGCTTGAGGCCATGGCTCTGACACCAGGCATCTGTCTCAGCGAGGCCCTTCTGTAGGATGTCCACATCATTTGGGGACTTGACTATGGCTCCTAGTTTTCAGTCATCTGCGAATTTCATTAGCCAGAGGCCTTCTGTGTTAGGCTGTACTTCAATGAAGTAGATACCAAACAGGAGAGGTCCCAGGATGGAACCCTGTGGTACTGCACTTGTCACTGCAGTGCTTTGAGGTCAGATTTGGAGTCTGTAACTTTTACAGTGTGGGTTCTGTCAGTGAGCCAGTTGGTAACCCACCTTGTGACGTAGGGATTTATATCTAGTTTAGTGAGTTTAGCTATAATTCCAGAATGGGAGATGATGTCAAAAGCCTTGGTGAGGTCAGGATAGGCTGTGTGAACCACCTTACCCTCATCTATGGCTTTGGTGACTGCCTCAAAGAAGTCGATCAGGTTCAGGAGGCATGATCTGCCTTTTACAAACCCGAACTGGGTGGGATCCAGAGTTTGGAGGTTACCAATGTCCATTTTTATGAGTTCCATGATGATACGTTCCATGGCCTTGCAGACCAGGCTCGTCAGGCTAATAGGTCGATAGTTCCCAGGATCAGTGGTGGCTCCCCCTTTGTGGAGTGGGATAACTGTTGCTGTCCATCATTCAGTGTGCACGAAGCCTGATGCAAGGCTATTATTGAACATGGTGCTTTAGTGGGGAGCCAGTTCATTCTGAAGTTCATGTAAAACGCAGCCGGGGATGATGTCTGGTTTTATGGATGCTGTGTTTTTGGCTTTAGAGTGCAACTTTTACCTGCGTAGTTGTGATTACAGGGACTCTGCATTCTTCCTGTATAGATATGGGCCCTTTAGGGGGGGGGGGGGGTAAAGTTAGCACTGAATCTATCTGCCAGGATGTTGCCAATATCAGTTGGTTCTGTAATTTTCGTGCCATTGTGCTGTAACTCACAGCAGATCTGGGTGTTGCCATCGGGATTCCTGACATAGCTATAGAATGCTTTGTGGTTATCCTTAGAATTAGTGGCAATTTTGTTTTCATAGCTAGCTTTGGAGGATCTTATAAGGGATCTCAACTTCTTACTGAGGCTGACCAGAGAGCTTCTCCACTCATGGGATTTTACTCTCTTTTGCAACAGCTTCTTCCTTCTGTTGTACAGTTTGTTTATGGCAGGGGACCACCAGATTGGCTTTCTTTTTTGGAGTATAGCGTCTTGGTTCTGTTTGGGATAGCATGATCCATGCACTCATGTAAGTGCTTATAGAATGCATGTGTGTAGGATTCAGCAGTTGTAACTGTATTGTCCATCTGCATGGGTGTCATGAAGTTCACTACTTTTGTCTTAAGAAGCATGAAGTTGGCTTTGGAGAAATTTTTTTACCATGGTTTCCTTAATGGGGGGGTGGGGGTGGGATGTGGATATCAAGGGTGATTAGCTTATAGTCGGATCGGACCAACGAGGAGTTGACTTCAGGTGTGGAACACCGGTCACTCATGTTGGTAATGACTAGGTCTAGGATATTGTTGCCCCTGGTGGGGGTGTGGATAAGTTGATCCAGGGCATTGGAGTTTATGAATTCCAGAAAGCGTTGAGCTAAGGAGTTGGTACACAAGTAGTTTTCCCAGTTAATGGTGGGGTAGTTGAAGTCACCCATTACTAGGGTGTTTGGTTGAACCCTAATATTTTCCAGCAGTGGTGGTGCTGCGGTAGCGTTGTCGCCTCACATTCCGATGCTGTCCAGTTCGATTCTCAGCTAGAGTGTCTTCTGCGTGGAGACATGCGTGAATGGGCGTACCTTCATTGAAGGTTGTGCATCAGGGCTGGTAACTCGGCACGTCAAAATCAACTACCAATCATTAGCGGACCGGAGTTCCACTGTGGCGACCCCTAACCAGGAAAAACCGAAAGACACAACATCAAGAAAAGAGGAGTGGGAATCCTGGAGCATGGTGGGGGATCTGTAGCAAGCTACAATTTGGATTGCAATTTTGCCCAGAGTTAGTTGCACTTGGATAACCTCGGATGCATTATGCTGAGCAACTAGCCTGGAGGTGTGGATATCCTTAATGAATATGGACACACCTCCACCTTTGGTGTTTCGGTCCAGGTTACATGGCCGAAAAGTGTGGTATGAGTTAAATCCTGGTAGTGCAGGGGTGCTCTCTGGAGCCTTGAACCAGGTCTCAGTCACTGCATAGATATCGATGTTCTCCATTTTAAGGATTGCCTCGAGTGAGTGCATTTTGAGATTTAGATTTCTATCAGTGAGTAGCATTACTCTCAGTTTTTGCTTGCATGTTCCTGTTATGGTGGTGAATTTGTTATTTGAACCTTGCCTAAAAAAGGCACTATAGGGGCAGCAAGAGCCTTAGCCAGTATCCGGAATCCCAGGGGTGACAGGTGCAGGCCATCTCTGGCAAAGCATTGTGGTCTGTCGACCATGTCATCCCAAGCAGACAGATACTGGATCCTCTTAGAATGACACCAGAAGCTTAGCCAATTGTTGAAGTCAATCATTTTGTCCTTGCACTGCGGTATCATTCTGGGCGATGGCAGAATGCTACTCAGGGCTAGGGTCATACCTGCCTGGGCTACAAGATCGGAAAACTCTTCCATGTCTCTTTTCATGTAGTCCAGAGAGGTATGTCTCAGGTCATTCACACCAACATGGACAATGACAGAGTCATATTTGTACTTGTTGTGGAGTGACCTGAGTGCGTGGGTTATGTGGTGGATCCTGGCACCTGACAGGCAACGGACAGTAACCTTCTCCTTGTTTAGCCTGGTGAGTGGGACATCAGTGTGCCTGACTATAGAGACACCTATGACTAGTGTGTTGGGTACGTTGTTTTGCCTTATTGGCTGTGGTTGAGTGGCACACTGAGTCTGTGGGCTATGTGTCATTTGGGTTGTGTTGGGGGATGGAGGTTGCTTGCATTTCTGCTTTGGAGGTCTCTGTTGCTTAGACAGATTATTATTGAGAGCCTCCGCGAATGTTTTTGTGTTACTATGTGTGGATTTTGGTGGTGTAGATTTAGTGAAACTATGTGATGAGTGTGGTGCAAATGTTTACCTTCTCCTCATGACTGTCAAGTTCAGTCTTGATTGGAGAGAGCTTTACCTCCAGTTTGGCTAGATAAGTGCATCTCTCACAGGTTGTAGTGTTGGGTGGTAGGAGAAGAGGGTTGTCTGTGTACATGAGGCAATTTCTACATTGCCTCAAGATGCCCAGATTCATCAGACAGACAGGAGAGAACACTGGGAGTTGACCCTTGGACATGCCTGAATAAAAAATTATTTTCCTCTAGATAAGTGAGGAAAGTGAGTACAAGAGCTGTTTTTCTCTAAGCAAGTGAGAAAAGTAAGTACAAAAACTGTTTTCCTCTGGGTAATGAGGAAGGTTGAGTGCTATAGTAATTAGTAGTTTATTTAGTGCTTACAAGTTCTGAACATGTGCTGAGCACAAATAAGCAAATTTAAGTGCTAAAAACTAAGATTCTGTATCTGCACTAGATGAGTTACAGGACAGAAACAAGTACAAATGCAGGCTTTCAAATCAGAAAGTTGAGATAGATGGAACAGATTGCCCATTCAGGAAAATACCCCTTAGATGAAGAAAATATATTTAGGTGGTATTTCCCTGTATCTACCTTTAATAAATAGATACATAATTCAAAGGCAAGGAAAAAAAAACACCACCCCAGATGGGACTCGAACCCACAATCCCTGGCTTAGGAGGCCAGTGCCTTATCCATTAGGCCACTGGGGCTACAAAGATTTGCCTTTTCATTTCTAGTTATAAAAAGGTTATCGTCTTCTTCTTCCTCGTTAACATTAGCGTGATAAAAATATGTGAAAGTCACTTTTTATTTTCACATGCAAATTAAAACACATAACGACTTCATTACTTCTAGTCATAAAAGGTTTATCTTCTTTTTTAACGGTATAGCTTACAACACACGACGACTTTACTTGGATCAAGTATTTGTTTCCAATAGGAAACTTTCGTCTTTTACTAAGCAAAGAAACGGACAAAGTAAGCCTGACTCCACAGTATAATAAAGGATCAATGGACATTAGTACGGCCAATGATAATACTGGCTTCACAGCTACAATCAAATTAATCTAGCATAAATCGCAGATTACTCGTAATTCTTTAAAATCAATACCCACACCAAACACAAAAATAAATAGTCTCACGATAGACCCAAAAAATAAGTTATAGGTTAGTAAAGCTCTGTACCAAAAATTGGTTACTGTTCTTTTAAATAGGTGGAGACAGTATGACTGAAGCACTTTCCTCCAGCAGTAGCCCACCCCACCAGGAGACAAGGGTGTAAATTTCCAGTCTCGTTATACCTAATAAACAGAGCATGGGTAATCTGCAGTTTTCCAGAGCTAAATTTAGACGTCTAAAATGGGTATTGATGGCTAGCATACTTCGGTTTTTATTCCGATGTGATCTACGCTCAACAGCGTTGCCGATCTTAATAAAACTATAATCTCTTTAGACGCTGTAAACATTGAAACAGGTTGTGTCTCTACAGAAGCAAGTCGTGCCCATAATTACGTAAGTCAGGAGATCTAAAAAGTTTAAAACACAAATATGAGTAAACTGCGGTGACACTGTGTAAAATCTGACCGAACAACATTAACAAAATTACTGAGAAACAAATAGATTAAATACACCACAAAACATACAGTACTAAACCAGCCCCGCTTCAAAGTTGCTCTACTCATCTCTAAAGTACATCTCCCTAGAAATACTAAAAACTTCTAGTCGCCCCCGCAGCATTCCTACTGTGTTCACGTGTAATGGACTACCCAGCCTCAAGCACAGTGGCACAGCTCGCCTACACGGCGATTGAAACACACCCAATTAATTTATCTATTATGGTAATCGCGTGTTTTTATAGCTTTTTATTGTACCCAAATGTTTAAGGTACAGTTACAGACTATTGATTTTGATTCTGAGTTTTTATTTTCTGTATCATTGCTGCCTTCTACTAATATAATGTCTGCAACGTAGTTTAGGGATGATTTGCACCTGCTGTAAGGCCATTTAGCAGCACAGAAATTCACGTGGCAAAAGCGTTTACAAAACTTGAGGTACAGTGACAGATTAAGGGTAACAGTTTTTTTTTGTGTTTTACATTTTGGTACTGGGAAAACTAAAAGCAATCTTTTAGCTAGTAAACAATCTGCAGTTGCAAAATCTGTCCATAGACCATTATACTTTATTGGGAGGACAGGCACAGTAGCCCTATAGCAAGACCATATTGTATGGTTGCTGTTCAAAACACCGGAAGTATACCCCTCACTGGTGAGATCAGATCACAAACTAATCTCGCTGGAGGTCCTCATCCCACCCCCACCTGAAATAAAAAAAGACCACAGTAAAGAACTTCTCAAAAGCCGACTTCACACTTTTAAAGACTAGTGTGGTCTCCTTTAAGGCCCCCGAGCTGGCGGAAAACAGTACTCAAGCCGCTGAATCACTTACAAATGCCTTCTACCAGCACCTGCAGGACTGCATGGATAAGGCAATCCCAAGCAAAACAAAGACTCTTTGTACCAAAGGCAAGCGTCCAGTCTGGTGGACCCCAGCCATAAACAAACTCTACAACAAAAGGAGGAAGCTACTACAAGATAGAGCAAAATCCTTAAAAGGTAAGACACCCTTGATCACTATAAGTAAAAAACTAAGAGCTCTCATAAAATCATCCAAAGCAAATTTCGAGAGAAAAATAGCTAAAGACTCAAAAGACAATCATAAGGCCTTCTTTAGCTATGTTAGAAACCTAGGAGGAAACTCCCAGATATGCTCAGAACTAGTTCAAAATGATGTGAAGATTACTGATCCTACAGACATTGCCAACATACTGGCTGACAGGTTCAGTGCAAACTTCTCCCCTCCCCAAAGGAGAGATATCTATACCAAGCGATTGCAGCCCCCAAACATCTCCAGCGCCCAAGTGAGAACTGCTCTCTCCAAAGCAAAAACACAGCATCCATGGGACCTGATGGTGTCCCCGGCTGTGTGCTCCACGAACTCAATGAGGAATTAAACCCACAGCTAGGACAGCTGTTTAATCAAAGTCTTACCTCTGGATACGTACCCAGGAGTGGCGCACTGCAACTGTGGTCCCACTTCACAAAGGCGGTGCCTCCACCGACCCTGGAAATTACCGGCCCATTAGCTTGACAAGCCTTATCTGCAAAGCCATGGAGAGGATCATAATGGACCTCATAAATAAAGACATAGGGAATTTGCAGACTTTGGATCCAACCCAGTTTGGCTTTGTCAAAGGCAGATCATGCCTTTTAAACTTGGTTGACTTTTGAAACAGTCACCAAAGCCATTGATGAGGAAAGGCAGTCCATACAGCCTACCTCGATCTGGCTAAGGCCTTCGATACAATACCCCACTCGGGTATCATTGAAAAACTCATCAGCTTAAATGTTAACCCATACATCACAAGATGGGTTGCAAACTGGCTGAGTGACAGAACCCACAGGGTCAGAGTTGCTGGCGCCATGTCAGACTCAAAGCCTGTCACAAGTGGTGTCCCACAGGGCTCAGTCCTGGGCCCACTCTTGTTTGGCATCTACTTTTCAGTACAAGCAAACACAGGAGGGTTATGGCTGACAAAGTTTGCAGATGACTGCAAACTGGGCACCATAGTAGAAAACACATCTGACACAGATATCCTTCAGAAGGGTCTCACAGAAACGGATAACTGGTGCCAGAGCCACGGCCTAAAGTTAAATGCCAAAAATGCATAGTCATACCCTTGGGAAAAACAAGGTTACCCTAGCTACCAAATAGGTGGCAATCCACTGAGCACAGAAGAAGTTATCAGGGACCTGGGGACCCAGGTTGATAGTAGTCTGTCATTCGACACCCATGTAGCTAAAGTAGTTAGGAAGACCTTCTACATTGCCCACCTTATCATGAAGGGATTCTCATCTAGATCAAGGGAGATCATAGTCTCCCTTTACTCATCACTCATCAGACCAATGATTAAGTACAATGCCCCATTCGGAATGTATCTGACCCGACACTTGCAGCAGCTGGAGAGGCCACAAAAGTTCCTCACCAAAAGGATAAAGGGTCTCAAAAATCTGTCCTATGCTGCCCGACTGAAAGAACTCCAGCTCTATTCAGTCGCCACGCTTGCTCAGAGGTGACCTTTGCCTAACATACAAGGCCATGTCAAACCCAGATTTGATGAATATGCTTCACCTCAAAAAATCTAGATCCATCAGAGCCACAAGGGCGGGAGACTTAAACCTCGACACGGCTGTTAATAGGACGTGCTGGAGGGATAGATTCATCACCCAAAGACTCCCTATGCTGTGGAACAAAATCCCGGTACATGTGAGGCAGAGCACCTCGCTGGCCTTGTTCAAGAGAAATCTTGACCAATGGATGGAAGATCGCAGATATACCCCAGGGATTACCTCAGTGTCACTGCTCGACAGAGGCACAGCAAAATAATGGGTATACTTCCCCATACTAAAGGGGTGGCGTAAGCCACAAAATGATGGGCTAGGCTTGTAAATGCCCTCGGGCAGATAGCCTAGTATGAACCTATGAACCTATGAACCTAAATAGTAACAATAGTTAGGGGCATTTCTGTCCAAACTGGGCACTCTGGAAGATTAGAAAATTATGTTTGCCTAACTGGGAATGAGGGCTAAACTACCAGAGTTGTTAACCACAGGAACGATGATATAAATGGTATTTAGGGAAAATCTGCATGATTTTTTTGCAATTTCTTTTGGGAAAAAGAAATTAATTTCAACAAATCAACTTTCATGTTGTTGCATCTCCTTAAACATGAGGTCATCTGGTGGGAGGGAAGTTTGCACCCTCTTTAGGATCTCATGAGGGGATCTTGTTTCAGGCTGCAAGAGCTTGGATCAGCATATACATTTTTTTTAATATTTTGGAGGGGTGCATCTCAGATTCTGAAAACTTAAATTACTCTGCTGGCTTCCTGGGAGGTGGAGTTCCAGGGAGAAGTTCAGTAGAGAGGAATAAAGGTGTAAGCAGCCTGATCGAGTGCATCAGCTTAGATGCAAACATGATCGGGGGTATACACTGACCCAGAAGTCCTAACATAGTTTGAGAAATGGTTTGAAAAGCATTATTTTCAAGAGAAAGTGTTGGCATCACAGATAAAACACTGACATTAGAAATCCTGGAACCTTAGACATCAGTACCTGAAAAGTTTATACCACGAATACCAGCACAATAGTCATTGATGCCAGAAGGGCTAATATTAAAAAGGAAAGGAGAGCAACAAGTATGAAGCTGGTGAAGGAGGGCAGACCACACCTTCTGGGATAAAAACCTGGATACAGAACCTGAACAATCAACTACAGGTAGGTTGGCATCATAGACATTGGCACCAGGAAACCAGATGCTTGAGATACAGGTACAGTCAGTGCAAAATTCTGACACCAAAACTGGAGACAAGGATGCTAGCATAGGAAAGATAGGTGCTAGGGAGGAAACGATGCATTAGGTGGAAAGCCAACAGGGTGACTCATGCCATCCTAAGAAAGTGGGAACAGAAGTGTAGCCTTTCAGTCTCCTGATATCAAAAGTATCCTAGAACATCTGCAATTCTGATCATGATCTACAGTTAGGAGTTCAAAGACTCATGCAAAAGCACAGGAATAGGTGAACATGTGTCACTGGAGAGGAAAGAGCCGTCATCTCCCTGAACATAATAGTGGAGACCTTGATATACTCTACTTTTACATGATCAAAATCCTTGACAAGAATCTTAGGGTAAGAATGCCCTTAAGAAGAAGAAGTGCCTTCAGTCATGGTGGTCTAGGATGAAAAATCCTTATAAGAAAAGGAAAATTCAAAAGTTCTCAACAAAAATTGTACTGTTTGCTGTGCATCTTTAACTTAAAAAAACATCAAAGTAGAAGTTCAGCAGTCTGCAAGGAAGGAGTAATGCAGCTAATCTCTGGAAAGAAGAATTTTTCTAGGACCTTGTGGTGCTGTTGTTCTGTCATATTGTTAAACCCCTAACAAACTGAACATGTTCATATATTGCAGTATGTACTGAAATAGTAGAGGTACTAAATGTGCCCATCAACAAGAGGAATAGTCCTGCAACAGGCACATTATCTAAGAAACTGGAAGATGTCATAAGTATTTGTTAAGAAAGACCCCCGCCCGGGACCAGCACTAATGCCAATTTATTTACAACCCACCCAACAAGAACACGACTGCATCACTGTCTCCAAAGCTAAATGGCTGAGTCTCCTAGAGAGTTGAGCTACTCCTAGGGTCTCTTCTTTTCAAACTACTTCAGCCAGGTACCTTACCACCACTTGTGGCCAAATTCCATAATAAAACTACCCCATACAACCTCTGCAACCTCTCCCATTTAACTCTCTCACTTCAGACACCCCAAATTAAACTCCAATGTACTGACTATTCTTTCTCCATTCTTCCAACCAAACTCTGTCAGTCCCTCCACCCACCCACCTAAAAGAGGTTTCCTCTTTTCCCACATTCAAAGCTCAACTCAAAAGATAGCTCATTAAAATTTGACTGCAAGCACTTTTCTACTGGACACATAACCTTACTCCCTCCTCACCTGCATCACTTCTTCTAACCCTTAGTTCTCAGTTGCTGCTTCCCTCTCATATTTACTACTAAAATGAAATCACATTTGTTTTTCTACTCTGTTAATAATATTTACATATTTATCAGTTGTCTGTAGAATTATCTACCTTTTGTGATTACTCTGTTTGAGAATTTGTTCTATTTTTTTTTTATGAATTTCTTCACCTGAGCTGTGTCTAAAGTTGGTCTATTGTGATCAGTGTACTACCCCAGTAAACAAACTAAATAAAATTAATTTCCATGAAAAATGACAAAAGGAGACAAACGCATGATCACTAATGAAAGGAAGCTAAAAGAAATAAAAAGAGCACACATTTTGTCATAACTGTTAAACATTATTGACTTAGTAGGCATTATGGGATTGTCTTTAATCAGCTAATGTTTTTACATAGCAAGTAAGAGAGGGATGCCTGATGCCAATGGGAATGGAAGATGGGTATCAACTTGGGAAAGCTTTATCAGGTAAGTGGTTTCAATGACTGTGGCCTAAGCCCTTTTGATTACAAAAGATGAAACTCTACTTTTTAGAGCTGATGTTTATACTGAACAATGATGTTGTTGTTTATACTTTTAAGTAGATTTTTCACCCAAGCAATATTAGTATTTGAGATATAAGCTCATAACTTCAGTTTGTCATGAAAAGAGCTCCAGATGTACTACGGGCATACAGGAAGCAAGAGCTGGTGATGCCAGGTGAGGAATTTCAAAGACTAAATAAAGTGGGAAGCAAAACTAAAATATGTAAAATGTTAAATTCAGGGTCCTTTGATTTCTCTTAAGGTCTAGAAAGTGCTCCTCTGTCAGTTTTGGAGAAAAGCATTGGAAGGGATCCAGTTAATGTAAATTGGTATTAAACCATTATTCCATGATGAAGCAAGACAGTCAAAGATTCGCATATCTAAATCTGTTAAAAAATCAAGAGCACATAGCAATTTCTGTGGTACAGACTATAACCATCAATGTGATAATCATAGTTAGGATATTATAACAAGTGATCACTGAACTGTGAAGAGAGTGAGTAGCTTGACTGCATTCCACATATTTTTCTTTCCTATAACTCAAGGACCTGTGGTGAGAAAAAGGACCGTGATGCAGGAAACCTTATCAAATAAATATGTCATACTCTGCCTTGTTTTCCTTACAACATTCTGATTAGCCTCTATCACATTCTGGCTTACACTGCACATGGCTTAACTAAATACACATGCGGGGGGGGCAGAGCACAAAACAAGACATTTTCTACCAGGCAGAAAATAAGCACCTGGAGAAATGAATATCATATGCATATTGAATGAATATAGATGTATATCAACTAGATACAGGGTGAAACAGGAAAAAAACGCAGGCATTGTGGTGTACCAACTATTACAACCTACACCACCTGGTCTACTGTTGCTATGAGGGATGATCAGCTAGTGCTGTAGTACATAAAGAAATATATTGTGTAACAGCATGTATGCCTAATGGCTTTC
The DNA here is from genome assembly GCF_019279795.1 of Protopterus annectens. NCBI lineage: Eukaryota > Metazoa > Chordata > Ceratodontiformes > Protopteridae > Protopterus > Protopterus annectens. Next base: position 182,770,670 of record NC_056726.1, read on the forward strand.
AAAAACTTTACAGCAAACTCATTTGGATGGTATGGTTCCTGCCTTTGTGTACTCCTCTTTTTTATCAACCTTCGTTTTGTTGATTGTAAGTCTGGAATTCACTCCTGTATTCTAACAGCCTTGTTTTTTTCCTGATCATAAATCTGAAATTGTATCACTAGATTTTCATTTTATTTAATATTTACAAGTAGGGGAGCGTTTGGTTGTGGCCTACCAAAGTCTCAAATTGAATACTGAATTTCTTGCAGCCTTGGAAAGGACTACGAACATAGAGACATTACTTATTGTAAGTGATTTCAATTATCCATACATTAACAGGAATGCATATGTTTCAACTTCATACCTTGTTCCTGAATTTGTGGATCTTTGTTCCTATGGATTTTTAACATTAGTCACTATCCCCCAGCCAGAGGGAATCATATTTTAGATCTGGTTATCAGTAGCAACCAAGGCTTGATTTCATATGTGACATTCATTGAGCCACTGCATGACTCTAATCATGATGCAATCACTTTTAGTCCCCATGTACAACCAGAATAACAACCAAGATAAAAAATCTATGATTATACGAAGGTGGACTATTTAGTCTTTAATTTTGCACTTACATCTGTAGACTGAAATTTAATTCTTAGAAATGACATAGTATCCTGGTACTTGTACACATTAATAGCATGTCACAGGTTCTTAGTACACAATACTAAAACAAAACTATGAAAAGATCTTAACTTTAAAAGCTTCAGTGGTGGAGCAAAATGTTCTCCTGTAATTAATAAAAAGAAACATAAATGTAGAACCTGCAAAGCCCATCCCACATCCATGAATAAACTAAATTTCAGTAGTATTACCAAACTATTTAAGCATCACATTTTGCCTTATAAAACCAAGTACAAGTTTTTATCATTTTCTCAGAAAGATAACTTACCTACAGTAGTTTTTCAAGTTATCTTTCTTGTCAAAGAATCTTGCTCTGCGTAACCCATTTCCTTCCAAGCCAATTTTGCTAAATCTGCCAGTGGTATGGCAGGTATCTTTGATGACTGTTCTACTATTTGTTGAAAGTCTGCCAAGCGGAATGAACCCAACAGTTTCAGAATCCAAGTCTTCTTCTTTATGCCTTACTTTTAGTACGGAAGTTGGTAGCACTGTCCTTAATATATTGAGTCAAGATGTCATGCTCTGTGAGACCTGATGACATCTCCATTTTTTGATTAGTATCATGAGAAAGATTTGGTAATCCACTGGTCAATCTGTTTAACTGTTTCTTAGGAAAATGTTTTATTCCTGAGGACTGGAGAAAGTACAGAGTAGTACCTATTTACGGGGGGGGGGGGTAAAAATAGCATTGGAAACTATAGGCTTATCAGCCTTGCTTTGATACTGAGAAAAATGTTTTGAGTACTGTGTACTGCAACAACTTCAAAGCAACCTAAAATATGCTTGAGTACAGACATTAACCAGTGTAGATCATTCAGTATTAAACTTCATGACTAACTTCTGCAAGGCTCTGGTGAAGGCTCATAGCTTGGGTGTAAATACAATGATAGTTTATCTAGATTTGTCTAAAGATCTTGATTCCTTACTTCATGAGATTTAGTTTTACATAGCCTTCCTGCACACAAAATCAACCCTCATGTCATCTTCTGGGTGGGCAGGTGACAGACATGAAGAATGGTTAAATCTGGAGTATGTCAGGGTTCTATTGTTAGTCCTATTATATTTAATCTTGTTTTTTTCCCACATTTCTTGTACTGCCAAAATACTAGGTAGCAAAATACACTGATGACTATTAGACCAAAACTGTTATTATAACTTTTAATGATATTGATAACATAAAACAACTATTTGTTTTCAAGCTTACTCTCGGATCCAACTTTAAGCTGCACCAAGAGTAGTGTAATGTATTTTGTAAAATATCAGTAAACTGTAAAGCCAGTTTGAATGATAAAACATTAAATAACTTTAGCAGTTTTAAGAGCACACCGTAAATATAATATCAAAAACAATGAAGCAGATGGGTTTAGTAGTTACAGTTATAACCTCAAGGGACTGCACAATAGCTTCAGATTTTATTTAAGTCCATAATTCAGTCATCTTGTGTGCCTAGAGTCTGACATAAATATTATATAAAGAGTTCAGAGAAAATTATCTAAAAACATGAGTAAGGGAATTAATTACCTTACATAAAATGCTTGATGAAACTGAACCTAATTATTGTATACTACCACCTTATCAGTGAAAAACTTAAATCTTGCTTAAAGAGCTCTCAAGAATGAATACTAAAGACATCCAAGATGGCTGCACACTGATAAGTCGATTAGAACTCCCAGTGTCAAAAAATAGACATTGTTGAGGGGTGTCCAAGATAGCTGTACACTGATCAGCAGCTTAATTTCAACTCTCTCAGTGTGAAAAATAAATTGACAGATAAAATTCTAACAGTTTTAGTAAAATTCAGTCACTGGCTGGTAAGTAAACTGCCTGGATGCCAGCAAATAAGAGACTTATTCTGAAAGAAAATCAACTAGAAAAGGTGAAGAGAAACACTGATTGGGAAGAATCCTGCAGCTGTTCAGCAAAAAGTAATTCAAGCTCCAGCTTTGGTGCAATAGATGGCTGCCAGTAATTTAGAATAAAAAATAAATTAAATGTGCTTAGAGCTGATTAAAATAAACTAAACTTGAAGGAGTATATCAACTCTAATAAAAATGACTAGGAAAATGGAAGAAGCTTTAAACAGCCATCCAGATAAACTGATAAAACTGCAAAAATCAGAGGTTGAAATGAAGAAAAGGCTGACTGAGTATAAAACTGCTAAAGAAGAGCTGTTTCAAAAAATGGTAAAGTTAGAGATCAGAGCACACAGAGGAAATCTGATATTTTCTGCCATACCAGAGAAACTGTAAGGAACAAACTGCATTAATCTTACGAAAGGATAAATAAGTAACTGGACTGGTATTCCACAGCAGAATTTGTTAATTGAAAGGGCACATCATGTATATACAAACTGGCCATGAGAAAGCAGCTAGGACCTGTGTTAGTAAAGATGCAATCATACCAACAGAAATAGTTGATCTTGAAAAAACCGTGGCAGAAGAGCACATTATTAAAAAATGGAGACAGAGTGTTTGTGGCAAATGATTATTCATTGTACATCATGTAGATGAGAAGCAGATTTATCCCAGCAATCAGGAAATGTTGAGATGCAGGTGTGGGATTCAGTCTGCTATATCCATCTGTCTTTAGAATATTTTTCCTAGAGGATCAAAATAATTTTTTATGCAGAACAGACTAAGGAGGAAATACAAAAGTTTGTCCAACAATAATTGAGCCATCAAACAGAAGGGGACTCTGTTTTTCATTCTTCTGATAATAAATCTCATAGAGAGACTTTGTCAGTGAAAAGTGTCTAGTGTCCAAAGAAAAATGCTCGAGAAACAGAAAAAAGCACAGGAGCTGATTAGAAGAATCGTGAGTACCTTTGACTTGAACCAGAGTCTGGTGCTGGGAGATGGAGATACACAGGAAGAAGACCATAAACACTGAAAATAGTGAATAAATGTGAGACTATACAGCAGCTATCACATTTGTGAAATACAATTTTACAAGAAAAAGTGGCTGAGAAAGATTGGACTTTTGTTAAACTTGTGGGAGGACTAAAAGCATAGCTACCTCACTTTGTGACATTAATGTTTGGAAGGACACTAAAAGAAAAAATATAAAAGGTTACTGTAAGTAAAACAATTTTTGTTCTTAACGGTATTTTTATAAAACATCCATGATATAAACTGCATATTATATAGTAAAGCATTTTCTGTCACTGTTGTATGTGAAAAGATACTAAAGTATACAAATACTTTTTTTAGTTTTAAGAAATATAGGCATTATGATATAAAAAGAGAAGAAAGACTGGACAAAAGCATGTTTAAGTTAATAGGCTGTAATCTCTGGCTATTGGAGTGGGGATGGAATGTAAAAGTGCACTGATTATAATATATGTAGAGTTGAGATGATGTTCATTGTGGTTCACTGTTACAGTCATTACTGTAGGGTTCTTCCTGCTGGCAGCAGCCCTCGATCGGCCAGAGTCCCAAAGTCGGGTCCGACGTTGGCTGAAGTCATTCCTGACTTGATGTCAGTGTGCCAGGGGGTATAAAGACCTCAGCCGACGCCATTTTCCCCAGTCTTTCTTGCCGTGCGGTGCCCATATCAAAGCAGTTTGCAAGTGCCGGTCGGCCGACTCCTGTCTACTTTTGGTGGCTTTTGTATTGAAGACTTCTTATTTTAAGTTAAGTACCCCATTGGGGAAACCTTTTTCTTGCTCCAGTCCGATGTCAGAAAAAGTTAATAACTGTATTTCTTGTGGGAAGCAAATACCTCATAAGGATTTTCACTCTTACTGTACACCTTGCCTAGGCCCTGACCATGACGTAGCTAATTGTAGGTTTTGTGCTAAGTTTAATGAACGCACTATTAGGCATAGGTATGATTTTGCCTTCCATTATTTTGGAAAAAGATTTAATTACAATATGTCGTCGGATTCTTATCCGACTACTGCAGTGTATAAGAGGTACAAGGATAAAGATAGGCCTCTGAGGTCCAAAGCAGACGACATTATTCAACCAGAGCCAGTTGCCGGTTCATCGGTCATCAGTGAGGTGTTTTCGCAGCCCCTGTCGCCTGCCACTTTTGAACCGGTTGCCTGTACCGACTCCCATGAGGAGCCAATGGGGCCTTCAGAATTTCCAGGGATTGGACCTCCGGATAATGCTCCCTCAGATGGGTCTGGAGCCGCTGTGCAGGCACTGGCTTCTGAGGGAGTTTTTAGGCCTACACAGCTTCATGTAAAGATGACTCCAGTTTTGCAGTCAAGGACAAAGGCAAAGTCTAAGGCTCTGGCAAAGACAAAGCAGCATGCACAGGCACCTTCTGATCAGGGCCCTAGACCTGAAAGACAGATGCTTAAAATGGCTGAAGACCTGCTAACTATGATCAGGGGTTCTCATCCCCCTCCTGACAAGAGACCTAGGCTAGAGCCAGATTATGATTCCTCAGATCAAGTTTCAATTTCTTCTGCTTCTTCATCTGAGCAGGATTATTCCTTCCCTCCTTATGAGGATTCTGATGCTGAAGAATCCCTTCCTTTAGACTCTCCTCCTGAGGATTTTTAATTTGGGGAAACTTTGCATGACATGCGAGAGTATTTTCACTGGGAAGGGCAGGAATACTCTGAATCCAAGAAAAGGCTTAGGGATTTTCTTCTGCTCCCACAGCATAGACCCCTGGCTATTCCCCCTGTATTGGACAGTGTGGATGATGTTTTTACAGAGGCATCTCTCTCTCCCCTGATTCTTTTCCTCCTGCTCCTGTCAAATAGGTATTATAGGGTTCCAGATTCCCACAAATACCTTTTTAAGAACCCTTCAGCTGATCCAGAAACTATCTCTCAGGGCCCTAAGGGTGTTAAAGTGGCCTCTGCTAAGAATCCTATTCCCTCTGACCGAGAGTCCAGAGCCTTGGAAAGATGGGGCAAAAAAGTGTATACTTCTGCTACATTGTCTATTAGAGCTTTGAATTGTCAATTTCATATGTTGAAATATCAGCAATACCTTTTGTCTGTGTTAAAGCAAAAGATGTCTGTGGTTTCTAGTGGTACAGAAAATAAGGAATTACAGGATTTATTGCATGCTACTGAGCAGGTGGGTAAACATACCCTGCACTGTGGTTTTGATTCTTTGGAGGCTTCTTGCAGGGCTGCAGCAACTGGCGCAGTTATTAGAAGGCATGCTTGGTTAAAGGAGCAAAGTTTGCCTGAGCAGGTTAAAGCAAAACTTTTAGATGCCCCTTTGCAGCACAATGTTTTGTTTGGAGCCAAAGCTGTGGAGGTATTGAAGAAAATGGAAGACAAAGCCAAATCTTTGCAGACGGTTAAGGATTTTCTACAGGTATAACCCCCTAGATTTAGCAGGAATTGGCCAGCTAAACCTTGATCCTTTCCGAACTCGGACAGACCTCAGAGAGGCAGATGCAGGCGTTCCAGAGGTAGAGGTCAGGCACAGCCCCCTTTCAGAAATAAGCAGTGGAGTGCCCCCTCTCCCAAGGGAGGAGAAGATAGGTCACAACCTTACAGGAAACATTCATTATGATATAGGCTGTAATCTCTGGCTATTGGGGTGGGGATGGAATGTAAAAGTGCACTGATTATAATATATGTAGAGTTGAGATGATGTTCATCGTGGTTCACCGTTGCAGTCATTACTGTAGGGTTCTTCCTGCTGGCAGCAGCCCTCGATCGGCCAGAGTCCCAAAGTCGGGTCCGACGTCAGCTGAAGTCATTCCTGATGACATCAGTGTGCCAGGGGGTATAAAGACCTCAGCTGACTCCATTTTCCCCAGTCTTTCTTGCCGTGCGGTGCCCGTAGCAAAGCAGTTTGCAAGTGCCGGTCAGCCGACTCCTGTCTACTTTTGGTGGCTTTTGTATTGAAGACTTCTTATTTTAAGTTAAGTACCCCATTGGGGAAACCTTTTTCTTGCTCCAGTCCGATGTCAGAAAAAGTTAATAACTGTATTTCTTGTGGGAAGCAAATACCTCATAAGGATTCTCACTCTTACTGTATACCTTGCCTAGGCCCTGACCATGACGTAGCTAATTGTAGGTTTTGTGCTAAGTTTAATCAACGCACTATTAGGCATAGGTATGATTTTGCCTTCCATTATTTTGGAAAAAGATTTAATTACAATATGTCGTCGGATTCTTATCCGGCTACTGCAGTGTATAAGAGGTACAAGGATAAAGACAGGCCTCTGAGGTCCAAAGCAGATGACATTATTCAACCAGAGCCAGTTGCCAGTTCATCGGTCATCAGTGAGGTGCTTTTGCAGCCCCTGTCGCCTGCCACTTTTGAACCGGTTGCCTGTACCAACTCCTGTGAGGAGCCAATGGGGCCTTCAGAATTTCCAGGGATTGGACCTCCAGATAATGTTCCCTCAGATGGGTCTGGAGCTGCTGTGCAGGCACCGGCTTCTGAGGGAGTTTTTAGGCCTACACAGCTTCATGTAAAGATGACTCCAGTTTTGCAGTCAAGGACAAAGGCAAAGTCTAAGGCTCTGGCAAAGACAAAGCAGCATGCACAGGCACCTTCTGATCAGGGCCGTAGACCTGAAAGACAGATGCTTAAAATGGCTGAAGACCTGCTAACTATGATCAGGGGTTCTCATCCCCCTCCTGACAAGAGACCTAGGCTAGAGCCAGATTATGATTCCTCAGATCAAGTTTCAATTTCTTCTGCTTCTTCATCTGAGCAGGATTATTCCTTCCCTCCTTATGAGGATTCTGATGCTGAAGAATCCCTTCCTTTTGACTCTCCACCTGAGGATTTTTAATTTGGGGAAACTTTGCATGACATGAGAGAGCATTTTCACTGGGAAGGGCAGGAATACTCTGAATCCAAGAAAAGGCTTAGGTATTTTCTTCTGCTCCCACAGCATAGACCCCTGGCTATTCCCCCTGTATTGGACATTGTGGATGATGTTTTTACAGAGGCATCTCTCTCTCCCCTGATTCTTTTCCTCCTGCTCCTGTCAAACCGGATAGGTATTATAGGGTTCCAGATTCCCACAAATACCTTTTTAAGAACCCTTCAGCTGATCCAGAAACTATCTCTCAGGGCCCTAAGGGTGTTAAAGTGGCCTCTGCTAAGAATCCTATTCCCTCTGACCGAGAGTCCAGAGCCTTGGAAAGATGGGGCAAAAAAGTGTATACTTCTGCTACATTGTCTATTAGAGCTTTGAATTGTCAATTTCATATGTTGAAATATCAGCATTACCTTTTGTCTGTGTTAAAGCAAAAGATGTCTGTGGTTTCTGGTGGTACAGAAAATAAGGAATTACAGGATTTATTGCATGCTACTGAGCAGGTGGGTAAACATACCCTGCACTGTGGTTTTGATTCTTTGGAGGCTTCTTGCAGGGCTGCAGCAACTGGCACAGTTATTAGAAGGCATGCTTGGTTAAAGGAGCAAAGTTTGCCTGAGCAGGTTAAAGCAAAACTTTTAGATGCCCCTTTGCAGCACAATGTTTTGTTTGGGGCCAAAGCTGTGGAGGTATTGAAGAAAATGGAAGACAAAGCCAAATCTATGCAGACGGTTAAGGATTTTCTACAGGTACAACCCCCTAGATTTAGCAGGAATTGGCCAGCTAAACCTTGGTCCTTTCCAAACTCGGACAGACCTCAGAGAGGCAGATACAGGCATTCCAGAGGTAGAGGTCAGGCACAGCCCCCTTTCAGAAATAAGCAGTGGAGTGCCCCCTCTCCCAAGGGAGGAGAAGATAGGTCACAACCTTACAGGAAACAGTCATTATGACTCTCTCTTACTAGTTCCAGGGGCTCCCCTCCTGGATGCGCCTTTGGGAGGAAAAATCTCTCTTTTTTATCACAATTGGAGCCGCATAACCCAAGACAAATGGGTTCTGGACATAGTTTCAAGGGGTTACAAGTTTCTTTTCCATACCTTGCCAAAATCAAACGGATGGCCAGATCTGCCAAAGCATCAATGGGCAGAGGCACAACAGCAAGTTCAGTCCCTCATGGATATGAGGGCCATAGGATTGGTACCAAATTCAGAAATGGGGCAAGGGTTTTATTCAAGACTTTTCCTGGTTCCCAGGAAGGAAAACGTATGGAGACCAATCCTGGACCTTTCCGTATTGAACACCTTCCTAGAAATTTCAAAATTCAAGATGCTCACTCTGCAGCAGCTGCTGCCTATGCTGAGCAAGAGCACTTGGATGGTGACTTTGAACTTGTAGGAGGCTTACCTGCATATTCCCATACGGCAAGAGTGCAGACGGTACCTGAGATTCAAAGCGGGCTCGAAGCATTATCAGTTCTCTGTGCTGCCCTTTGGCTTATCTACTGCACCCAGGGTCTTTACAAAGTGCCTGGCACCAGTAATGGCATTTTGTAGACAGAAGGGAATTCAAATATACCCTTATCTGGACAATTGTCTCATTCAAGCGAACAACAAGGAGACTTTACTTCAGCATCTAGCATTTGTGCAGCATCTTCTCTTGTGCCTAGGGTTCACGGTGAACCTAAAGAAATCAAACCTGGTGCCCACACATCAGATTACTTTCCTGGGTGCTCTTCTGAGCACTACAACTCAGATGGCTTACTTGACACCAGACAGAAAAGTGCAACTGGCTTCTTATTTCAAAAATCTGGCTTTAATGTGTCAGCTGTCTGCAAGAAAAATTCTGCAGGCTTTGGGTTACATGGCATCCTGCATTCTGTTAATACCATATCCAAGACTGCATACGAGGAAGATACAGTGGTACCTCAAGAGTGTATGGTCTCAACATTGCCACAGTTTGGAAACAGTGATCGCAATTTTGCCTTGTCTCCAGCAGGAGTTTCTTTGGTAGGCCGAGACCTTTCTCCAGAACAAGGGGAGGCCTTTCTGTCCCATTCCAGCCAATCAAGTCATAATGACGGATGCTTCGGATTATGCATGGGGAGCCCACATGCAAGGGAAATGTCTTCAGGGTGCCTGGACAGAGGACCAAATGCATCTGCACATAAATTTGAAGGAGATGCTAGCTGTACAGAATGCCCTGACAGCCTTCAAAGACCTTATTCTACCGGGGAAATTACTGATAAAGACGGACAACACTATGGTGATGTGGTACATAAACAAGCAGGGAGGCTCTCACTCTTACCCCCTGTGCAAATTAGCCATGGCTCTGTGGAACACAGCACTAGCCAACAAGGTGGACTTACAAGCTCAATTCCTGTCAGGAAAGGACAACACTCTGGCAGACAGTCTAAGCATAAATCTTTTGGATCCACACGAATGGATGTTGGATGTTCGGATATTCAGGATGATAACGGAGGTGTGGGGGTGCCCGGACATAGATCTTTTTGCATCTCCCCAAAACCATCAACTTCAAACGTTCTGCACGAGGACCTACCACGAACTAGCATAGAAAGTGGATGCCCTTTCATTCAGTTGGAAACACCTCTCAGTATATGCTTTTTCTCCTTTGCCTCTTCTACCATGGGTACTTCTGAAAATCAAACAGGACAGACCGCAAATGATTTTACTGGCTCCCAACTTGCCTCGGCAATTCTGGTATTCCACCCTGATGAACCTGGCTCAGGGTCCACCCTGGATTTGGCCACAAATTCCACATCTACTGTCTCAACGAGATGGCCAGATCCTGCACAGCCATGTCAAAACTCTGAATCTAGCAGCCTGGCGAATCCAGGGTCTTTAAACAGCTCTACCCTTACCAAACAGGTACTTGATGTAATCCTTGAAGCTAGAAGGCCCAGCACCAGGAAATCCTATGCAGGTAAATGGAAAAGATTTTGCTCCTGGACTCTGGCCCAGGGTTTTGATTCTGCAGTTCCAAACATTCCTCTGATTTTACAGTACCTAACAGAGATGTTGCATAAGGGCCTATCTTTTTCATCTATCAAAATTCATGCTTCTGCTATTTCTGCACATTACAATATGGATCCCCCAATCTTTTCTCATCCGTTACTTCAGCAATATCTCAGAGGGACAAAGAATATAAGGCCCCTTTAAGAGCACCAGTTCCCACTTGGGATCTCAACTTTGTTTTGGAAAAGTTAACTTTGTCTCCTTTTGAACCTGCAGCTTCCACAGATTTAAAGTTTTTATCATGGAAAACTGCTTTTCTTTTAGCTATTACCTCTGCCAGAAGAGTTTCGGAATTACAAGCTCTCATGGCTGTGGAACCTTTTATTATTTTTCATCAGGACAGGGTGTCCCTGAGGACTAATCCCACCTTTATGCCTAAGGTGGTTTCGAAAGTAGCCTTGAATCAGACTATTAATTTTCCTACCTTTTATCCTAATCCTCAAAGTGAAGAGGAAAGTATTGTGCATTCTTTAGATATACACAGGCAGCTTCATTTTTACCTGGACAGGACCAAGATTTTCAGGAAATCTGACCAATTGTTTGTGGCTTATGCTTCTACTTCACAGGGGAGAGCAATCACTAAGCAAACTATTTCTAAGTGGATTGCCCACTGCATCAAGTTCTGTTACTCTCATCATGGTAAACCAGTTCCTGTTAATGTTAGAACACATTCTACCAGAGCTACTGCCATTTCAGCAGCTTTTCTCAGTGGAATTCCTACCAAGGAGATCTTAGACGCTGCAACTTGGAGTTCTGTGCATACTTTTTCTAAGCACTACAACCTCCCTCTCTATTCTAAATCTAGGGCAGGCTTTGCCTCTGCAGTCCTGCAGGGTTTTGTAGCCACCCCTTCTGTTCCTTTTCCATCCACCCTTTCTTAGCTTTGGGATTCAACCCTACAGTAATGACTGTAACAGTGAACCACGATGAACATAGTACAGTTGTGTACTCTTTCCATAAATGTAGATGTTCGAGTATGTTCACTGTTACAGTCTGGGTTACGCTCCCTCCTATCCCCTCTTTTGTTGTTCTTTGAGTGCTGTCTGTGTCTCCTTGACACTTCTTTTTTCTCTGAGGTATTTTTGCTGGTGATATTTGGGAATGTTCTGGTTTATGTTTGCTTATTCTTTTGATTAAGCTTCTGGCCTTTATTTTTGGGCACCTGACATCTGGGGCAAGAAAAACTGGGGAAAATGGCATCGGCTGAGGTCTTTATACCCCTGGCGCACAGACATCAGGGCAGGAGCGACTTCAGCCGACATCGGACCCGACTTTGGGACTCTGGCCGATCGAGGGCTGCTGCCAACAGGAAGAACCCTACAGTAATGACTGTAACAGTGAACATACTCGAACATCTACATTTATGGTAAGAGTACACAACTGTACTTTTTCTTTTACTTTTACGTAGGTCAATGTCTGGATTAATGCCCCTGGCTTAATCTAATACATTTTTCTGTGTGTAAGCAAGTGGGATTTAAAAATAAGAGACCACAGTGAACGCAATGACTAGTTTTCCATTAGCAGATAAACATTCAGTGTAAGTTCAGTTCTGCAACTGACAGCAACATTCTTTTCTTATGTTTCCATGGAAACAAGCTGACCACAGATAAAGGTATTAACTTTCAAGAGGTCTGGATATTTTTTGTAAAATTAAAAGATACAAGGGCAAGCAGCTTAGTAAAAAAATAAAGTTTGAAATTATTGGAAGTGAATAAGAGAAAGCAGTTTTTTCTGATACCTAAGTACTTCAATGCATTTACTAGAACAGTGTATAATGTAGTTTTATTTAAAGATAGCCAGTGCTTTTTTTCTTAAGGCTAAAAGTTGTTTTATGAAAACATACAAGCAGTTTTTCATATCTGAAAAGGGAATAAAGATAACACAAGAACAGGCAGCAATTAGTATAAGTAGGAACAAAGGCTGTAACATGTGCCTTAGCATGGACAATCTTAATTTTAGTTTATGTAACGTCTGTGGGTGCAGCTGTCAATTTGGGACAGTTATTCTTATCAGAAGGGCTAAACTTCATTATTTGAAGATGTTCATAGTTTTGGGTGTTTTAAGTTAATAGGTTATGGAGGAGTGTTTGGTTATTGTCTGATGGTTTTCATTAAAACAAAAAGTATTGTACAGCGTGACACAGGTTCAAATGGAGGTGACAATAAACAACTGCATAAAGATGCAACCTGCCAGACATTAGTGAATGCATGTAACAGAAAATATGAAAATAGACATTTAAAAAAGCTGTCATGTATAATAAGTGGGAATAATAACTTCTTATCATAATGGTTACACTATCAGTATTATTTTGGAATGTGAATGGCCTCATAGGTATAAATAAAAAGGAAATAGTGTTGAATTATATTATGAAAGGCAGAGTGCAAATATCAGTGCTACAGGAGACAGCATGTGAATATGACAAATAATGGTCTTCAAGATGGCTATTCAGCAGAATATCAGGAACAAATGAAAACTGGAATACTTACACTAATTGGTAGAGTATGTCCAATACTGATAGAAAATATAATAATAGTAGATTTATGGTAGTAAGGGGTTACTGGCAAGGGAGGAGGATTACTCTGGCATATATTTCTATTTCAACTAAAACTGCTATTATGGATCTTAAGAAATTTTTGAGAGAAATAATCAGTTGTCAGCAGGGAATACTACTTATAGTAGGGACTGGAACTTGATTTGTAACATTGAGGGTGTACCTGGGGACTTAGAAGGGAAATGATAACAACAAAGGGTAGATTTCTGAAAAACATTATGAAAATATTTGGCATGGAAGATATGAATTTAGTAGGAGGAACTTAGAGATAATTTACATATTATTCCCCAAGGTACAATTACTGGGCTACACTAGACAGAAGTTATATTTCACAGCAACATGTGCATTTAATTGAAAGCTTCAGCACATATCCACTAACTGTTTCAGATTATGCACCAATAACAGCTAAGATAAAAATGTAAGGTAATGAAGTAAAAGATGAGACACTGGCACTTCCCTGCTTGCCTGTTAAGAAAAGGGGAATTTAAGGAACAGGTCATGGAAATCATTTGAGAGTTATTAAGGAAGATAGAAATTTCTTCAGAAGTTATATGTAGTGAGTGGAATAAAATGAAAGTGGAGTTTAAAAATAGGGTAGAAATAAAATAAAAAGAGATGTGGTTAAGAAGTAACACAAATTATTCAGAGGAGTTGACAAAGGTTAAAGTAATGCAAAATAAAGGGAATCTCACAAAAGAAGAAGAGATGCAACTGCAGAGTGCTAAAGAGAAAATAAGAGAGTATCTCCATAATATGTATGAGTTTATAAAGATTGAAGTTAAGCAGCTGCTTTTTTTTTTTGGGATTCCAGAGCACAAAAGCTTTTAGCACAGTAACTTAGACAACAGAAAGTAGAAAGGGTTGTTGCCAAACTTAGGGAACCTATAACTAGAAAAAAAAAACAGATATTCTGTAGAGGCATTCAAAATATTTTGGAACTTTATGAAAATTTGTATAAAGCATTGAGAAATGTAAAAATCAAGGAAAAGTAAAAAAATTTAAATATTTATGCAAGACTTGATTATGCCAGAGTTAGAGGTAGTTGAGGCTCAACAATTAACAGTTAAGATAGGAGCAGACAAAAATTGTGATATATAAAGAAACTGCAGGAAAGTCTCCAGGAATAGATGGTGGCCTTCTGGAAGTTTGGAAGCTAACAGGGAATAAAGTAATAAAGATCTGGAAGGTTTGTTTAACAGTATTTTAAGAGGAGGGGAAGCACCAATATTCTTGGAGAAAGCTGTGTTGGCTGTAATACCTAAAGACAGTAAAGACCCATCAGACCCAGTTGCATATATGCCTATTTCAATTTAAAACAATGGTTATAAAGTGTTTCTCTACACAATAGCTAAACGAATGGCAAAGGTGTTGCCAAAACTGATAGATGTGGATCAGTATGTCTTTGTGGAGAGGAGGCAAACAATTCACAATATTAACAGAACAGTGATGATCTAGAGGGAAGCAGAATGTAAGAAAATATTTCTGTTGGTGAGAGAACATTTGATAGAGTAAGCTGAGATTTTATGAGCAGGGAAATGGAAGATTTTGTATTCCCTAATACAGTAATTAGGAGGCTATATGAAGGATTGGAGGCAAAAATTAAAGTGGGTGGGTTCCTTCCTGATAAATTGTGTCTGACCAGAGGAACTAGGCAGGTCTGTCCCCTTTCTCCTTTATTTGCATTACATTTAGACCCATTGACAAAGAAAATAAAGAACTCAGAAATTCAAGATATAATTGATATGGTAATCACAAAAGGATGGCTTTAGCTGCAGATGGTATTTTTTCTTGATAAAACCAGAAAAGGACAGGACATGGTTGTGGAACATTCCAGGACAGGTTCATGTTTTTCAGGATAAAAAAATTAATAAAGATAAAACAAAAGCTATAGATATAAACTATGTACCTACACATTAATTGTTTCAGCAATACTCATATTTATGGGGGACAATAAAGGTATTTAGGAATATGGATAAAAAAATAATCTGTTAAGGCAGCTAAAGATATGTGAGAAGAGACTAAACAAAAGATAACACAACAGCTGAGAAACTGGAAGCTCTTGTTTGTTGATATGAATAGCAAGATACAATCAATAAAATGTCTTTAGTCCCTTTACTTTTATATGCAGGTCAGGCATATTTTTTTATCAATCAAAGGAGAAGTTGTGAATAGTATCTAATAAAGATTTGAAGGATGTTATCTTGGAGGGGAAAAGGGAAAGAGTCAAGTGGGATAAGTTGATTATTCTACTGGAATGGTGTGGTTTAGGATTACCTGATTTAAAGAGATATTTTACAGCTACACATTTAAGGTTCATATTTATAAGATAAGCAGAAAGATATAAGTCGGAGTGCAAAAGAATGATGATAAATTAGGAAGAAATTTAAGACATAAGGAGATAGTTGGATTTTGGATATAGATCCTTAAAATAATAACATCAGCCATATGGAATATTATATTCATAATGTAGCAGAAAGAATTCTAAAAACTAATGCAAAAAAGAGGGGAGATTCAGCCAATAGGGATTACTGCAATTAGGGGTACGAAGTCTAGGCAAGAGGTGGTTGGAATTTACTGGAGAAAACTGGCAAAGGAACCAAGGTATTTTGAGCAAATAACTAGCAAGGGAAAAGTAATAGAATGGAAAGAGGCCAATAAGACATTTGGACTCCAGGTTAGAGACTGTCTTCCCTATCTTTCAGGGATTTTTATCAGAGTGTAGGCAAAGAGAAAAGGATAGGGTATCCTAAGTGAAAGACCTGCTCTGGTAGAATTTTTTGTTTAATCTAGAACTAAAGCTGTTGTTTAAAAAAAAAGAATTAGTAGGCCACATAAAATATTGCATGATAACTATAGGAATCAATCACAGGAGATTAGAAAAGATTGGGAAGAGAAGTTGGATAATCAGTTCATCATGAAACAATGGGATGACATATGCATGGCTCCCAAATATGCAACAAAGTCTAGAAGATTTAGGATTTTTGCTTGGAATGGTTTGCATATGTATTTTTATGCACCAAGCAGACTCTAAAGAATTTTTCCTCAGGTAGATGGCAAATATTAGAGATGTAATGGGAAAGAAACAGGTAACTGGGAACATATGTTTTTGGGAGTGTAATGAATTGTCAGACTTTAAAAATTCCCTACAGAGTACTCTGTTAGAATATTGGGTGAGCACATGGATATTAAAGAAATGGTTTTTGAGCTGGGATATGGGATCTGAATAATCTATGAATAGCAAGGCCTTATTAAATGTTATTCTTGTGGCTGCCAAAAATCAATTACTTGAAAATGGAAAGCAAAGTCTAATTTAACTGTTTTTGAAGTAGTAAATATTATAACAGAGATAAAATAACTGGAAGTGGGAACTTTAGAAAAGTTTTGGAGCAAATTACATAGAAAATAAATAAATCTCACCAAAATTCTCACTGACTTTGTCATTGTCTAAACCCCATCTAATAACCCCCCCTTCAACCTTTCTCTACTTTTCCCAGTTTTAGATAAGTATCCCCTCTATCACTATAAAACTGAACTGAAAATTAAATACCATGAAAGGAAATAAGATAAAAAGATAATGCTGGCAACTAACATGTTGCAATGTTAGCAATTTATTAAGATGATAATCACTTATTAGGTTGAATATCATTTCAAGTATAATAATATTATTTGTTTAACAACATTTGTGGTCCACAAGACTGTCTAATTTGTACTCTAGGTAATCTGAATGTTTCTAACACCTTGAATTGTTCTGTTTAATGTACTTATGCTTGTTAAAGAATATATTTGTAATTTTTGGAGTTTTTTCCCCGGGCCTCTACTGAAAATGGGCTACTAGCCCAGTCAGACTCTCCCAGTAAACAAACGTAAATAAATAAATAAAAATGGAAATTATGGAAATAATACTTGCAAAAATAATATTTTGGAGTAGGAGTGAGTTTTAAGGAAAGGTAGGAATTGAAAAATTTATATAATGTTGGATTGATCATAGTTGTACCAAAGAATATATATGATGTATAATGTTTGTAACTGTGAATATGTTAATATGATTTGTTTTCTTTTATATAAATGTATGTTTGCCTGTGTCTTGAGTGATAATTCAGTTATTGGTTAGTCACTACGTGTCTGCATGTTGTGAAATAAAGTAAGAGAAATCAGCTGAAAATGGAGAAGAAAATACTCCAGTGGAGAAGAACCTTCCACCTGTTCAGCAAAAAAAAAAAAAAAAAAAAAAAAAGAGACTCCCCCTGATTTACTAATCTTCCATGTAAGACTAGATTAGTCTTACACAGAAGCACCAGTATAAGAGTATGATGGCAGCACGCCATGCATATTAATGAGGGTGCGCTGCCTCAACTCTAAAGCTTACACGGAGCATGGACGAGTATAGGGGGCGTGTCAGACTGCCGAGCAGTCTAAAAATCCACGCCCCCCCGCAATGAAGAAATGCCGCAATTTCGAATTACATGAGCGAGTCCGCTCACATGTGTACAATGTAACACTACACTCTCCCATATGTTAAACAACTGACAAAATTAAAAATAAAAATATTTTTATTTCTTCTGATATAGCTGCCCATATTTGCATGGGTTTGCCCATTGCTTAGCTACAGTTAGCAGCTTAGACACCAGAAGAGGATAATAAGAAAAATATATGCAAATTAAGCAAAATAGCAATAGCGTAGTGGCTAGATCCTTCGCACAAAGAGGAAGCATTCCGGGTTCAAGTCCCACCACTGCACGTTCCATTTTTTGTAGGAAATCTGTATACAAAAATATTTCGTGACATTTTTTATGTGTAAGTTTTGTAAAAAGCATTGAAATGTTAAATGTAGTAGTGAACGAATTTTATATATATATATATATATATATATATATATATATATATATATATATATGAAGGTGAAATGGTTATGCATTCTGAGGCATGAGTACCCTATTTTAAGCAATATAAAGCACTGCTAAGCACATTTTACCATTATTGAGCATATTTAAATACAATTGCATGTAGCTGCGCACCGCACTAACCAGCACAAATGCAATGTATTTGCACGTAGCTGTGCACCTCACTAACCAGTGCAACATCAGGCAACATCAAGCAACATAGAGCAACGTTGAGTAATGTTGAGGAACGTTGGGCAAAGTCGGGCAAAGTTGAGCAAAGTCAGTTAAACACGCTCACACCTCCTTTACTGTACCTTAACCAGTCAGGTCTGCCCAGCAGGAAAATAAAAAGCAGTGACAGGGCTCAAACTCAGGATACTGTGCACTATAGTCACAGTACTTAACCACTAAGCCATGACAGCATTTCACAAACATGCACTTTCAACAGACACATATCTATCAAAGGAATTTTAAACATTGCCAACATCAGCTAAGCAGGCGTGCCTACAGCTGAGTTTTTCCAAAACTGGCCAATCACAAATAAGTGTGGGAAATGAGGCATATTTAAGCTCCACAGGTGGGAATACTTGCTATAACTGGTTGTAGCTTCCTTCTGCAGTCAGCATGGCTGGTGTTGGAGAAGGCACTCAATTTAGAGTGCAACGCTGGGGCATCCAGGAGTCCAAAGTAATGGTTTGGCTCCTTGTCCACAATCATGAGGAAAGACTCCTGTGGGGCCAGTACCAGGGTACCCAATATAAAATGGAGGCCTGGAACAGTCTTGCCCATGATCTCACCAGTGCCACTGGTGTTCCTCGGACTGGTGAGCAGGTCAGGCACCATTATTCTGACCTGAAGCGATGTAGGGAGAATCAACTGGACCAGTGGATCCAGGAATCCTGTATGATGCCTAATGCCCCAGTACTGAGTAAGTAGCCATTGTATTAAGTAGTTAAGAATTGCTATGCTTGTCTATACTATGGATAGGTATGTCTCAATATCACTGCATTTACTTCACAGCTGCAGGTGTCCAGGCTATGAACCAGCAAGCCCATGAAGATAGGCTGCAAAGGCTGTGTCATGAGGCAGGTTAGTAATTATTCTGCATGTACTGTTATATAAAATAAATGAGAGAGCCTTCAAAAGTCTTTTAACCCAATAAATAAAGGTGTAATAATCCTTTAATAAATGTATGATTCATGGAGTGCGTCTGTGTCATTTTCTTTGATATGTTGTTGTACTGTTGCATTCTACAAATAGTAGTGTTGTATTAAGCAGTGTCAACCCACACTTGGGTAGGCCCATATAACGTGGATGAAGGGAGTGCCAGTAGCTTGTATGCATATGTACAGCCCTCAACTGTTGGTTCATGGCCAGCATGTACAGGTTAATCTGGCACATGAGTAGCTTGGTATTGTGTTCCCCAGAAATGTCAGTGTGCTGCCAGAAATGTAGGGAGCTGTTAACATATAACTGATACTTTCACCTGAACATATCTAGATAATTATATGAAAGTAGATCTGTCAGTGTACCATCTTAGCAGTAGTGTGTGTGAGCAACTCTCAAAATATGTTGCAGTAACATCTGCATCTTGGACAGTTTGTATGTAAGATACAGCTCATGTATATAATGATCTAGCAAAATCCAATTGCACAATATAAGGACATTGGGTAGTGTAATAATACATGTAAGGGACATATAACTGCAGTTAATAGGAATGTAGTGAAAACTAGAAGGATATATAAGTTGTTAATTGAGCTATCTTTTCCCACCCTACTGTATGTGCATAAAAATGCAATTCCACACCTCAATCGGTATGTCTAATCTCAAAACATTTGTTGGGACATATGTCCTATTGGTTTATAAATATTTGCATTTATTTCTATGCATGTGCCCTGTTAAAATACCACAATATTGGTGGCCTGTTGCCATCAATTCAACCTGCATGCTGTTGTAATGTCCACTATTGTTCTATATATGCATGTGTTATGCTTGCTTTTCAACTGTTGAAAATCTGGTGTGTTGGGTTAATGGGAATACTTCTGCATGCTGTTATAACTAATTGGGAATGCTGTTGACTGTTACTAACCCATATCTTTATTAAACTCTCCAAAACATAGTTTGTATGGGAAGGCCGGTCCCAGCGGACCCACCTGTCCCACCTCAGCTGGCCATGGCACCTGGCACCAGCAGATCTGGTGCCCAGCCTGGGACCTCCTCCTCCATTGGCCCTGTGCCACCTTTGGGTGGAAGCGCTGCAGGGGATGGGGCTCAGCCCCCCCCATGCAAGCATGGGTGGAGGGGCACCTATCACCCTTCCAATGGTCTGGGCTGTGGTGCGTAGAGAGATTGAACGTTCTGTTGCAGAACCTCTATGCCAGCTTGAGGCCTGAGTGGTGCAACTCCCAGGTCAGCCTGCCCCTCCTACACAGCCCCCAGCACAGCCACCCTCTGGGCCATGAAGGTGCAGTGGTGACTGCCCATGGGTGGGGACCTCAGTCCCACTGTTTCCATCTGGGGGCTCATGGGCTTGCGATTTCCAAACATCCCTCCCCGTCAAAGGTGTTCACCCACCACATGTCATATACTGCCCCTGTATGCATCTTGTTTGTCTTGTCTGTTTACCTCCCCAAATATACCTACTTCCCCTACCCCACATTCCACTCTCACCTGAAAAAAAAAGGGCAATCTGCTCCCAAAAAAAATTACGCCCCATACATAGCTGCCCATTTTGCACACATGTCCACTGGACACATGAAATGTTATTTAATTGGCATTACAACATACTTTGTTGTCCTCACCCCTCTCTCAGGGGTTGAAGGGTTCATATCTACCTCCAAATTTATTGCATATGCACAGCTGTTGCTGTTGAAGAAATGGGCAGCTATGGACCTTCCCTACACCCGTCCTGCACATCCCGAGCTATTTTCCATACTGTCTTTCCCTCTTTGTGCCCCTTTTTCACCACTTTCCTATCTCCCCATTTTTCTTTTCTTTCAAAGAAATTAGCACGGGGTGAGCGGGAGTAAGCACTATTAAGCAGTAGTTAGCGGGTTTGTGCTTGTTTGCGCTTGGCTAAGCAATGCGCAGCAATGCGCAAACCCACTTACAACTGCTTAAAAGTGCCTTAGTCACTCTGTATGTGAGGGCCCTTGTTCTGCTCAGGAGCAAAATAAAACACCTCTGTAAGTCTCGAACCCTGGACCTTGCACACACTACACAACATGAAGTACCACTAAGCCACGGTAGATATACATCAAGTTGGTGCTTAAATAATTATATCATGCATCAGAATGAGTGAATGTAAAGGAAAATTAGGAATACCATACCACACAACTTGTTCTGTGGATGTTGACCAACAGTTGTTGTGGGATTACATTACATGACTGTGATAAGAGAAGCAGCCATTCTAGCAGGAAATAATGTTACACCATCACTTTACAACCCCACACAGTATCACAGCAGGACAAACACTGGCATATCTGTTTAGGGCAGAGGCCATACCTCCCAACTGTCCCTAATTTTCAGGGATGTCCCTGATTTTGACACAAATTTTAGCTCTGTCCCTCTGAATCCCTCCTAAAACTACTGACTTTGGCCAGAAAGGTGGTGAATTACACTTAATGAATAATGACAATAATTAAGAGTTAGACACTTCTTTTACTTCAGAAAAGGTGTATTAATTCATATGCTCTGATTCTCTCAATGTTTCAACTTAATGGCACTAATATTTTAAAGGTGTCCCTGATTGTCCCTGACTTTTTCTTGACTTTTCCCTGAGTCTGTTCAAATATGTACCTGATTGGTTGAGAGGTCTGGCAGAGGCAGAAACACAGAGGCATATTAGCCTTTCTGCTGTTACACACTGTGCAAATAGCTTTGGAAGGAGTTTTGGAAGCATACCCTTATGTAGGAATACAACACTGAAATACAAATGGATGTAGCCATGTACTGGTAGCAACCAACTGTAAGAATGCCATTGCTCTATTGCTGAAAAGACCTGTGTGGTGCACAGACAAAAATAACAGGCTATTCTCTGGCTATCATGTGGATAGGTCCACAGTTGGGAGTTATGCAGACAGACTACTTGCCTTGATAAACTAACATGTACACAGCAACCCTGTAAGTCCAGCAAGATAAAATCCACACAATACTACTTACGCTCTCTGTACTTCTGCAACCCTACCCAAATGTAGAATATACCTGTGTGTGCAGGGTCTACCAAGGATGTAGGTAAGCATACTCACAGTACTGAAATGTGTCCAGTTTTTCTGAGCAGCTTGTGCTAATGTCAACACTAAAAAGCACAAACTGTTTAGAACTGAGTAAATGAATATTCACAGTATAGCAGTTCACAAACAATTCTTGTGCCAAAGGAATACATCTCTATAACTAGCTTTGTATGGCAGTTAATTGTAACAGTTGAAAAGAAAGTACATCTTTCCATGTATCTTGGGGTAGCATTTTGAGGGGTGAGTACATTTCTACACTGACAAGTGGGTACTGGAAGCAGCAACATTAGGTCTGAGTACAAAATGTAAATCTCTGGCTACACCCTGGCTTCTGATATAAGAACTATACCAACCTTCTGTCTTAAACAATGATGTCCACACCAAACAAGGATGATCTCCATCTTGGAAAGCTGAAAGGGCCACGCCTACATGAGTCAGCAATTTATAGTACTGGGTTGCTATGACAGTGATTACTGCAATTACTACACAGCAGGCTGCATGCAATTAGCAAATGGTGGCCACTAATTGGTGCAGAGGCCATCACATGCTCATGTGCAAATTCCTACAAAAGCAGGCTGCAATCTCTGCCAACAAACTCAATCACTCTATTGCAGAGACTGACAGAGAGAGAGAGAGAGAGAGAGACAGAGAAAAGGAAAAATAAATATTACCAAATTATACAAAGGAAAGGTATGTGACACATATGTATTTACTGGCATGTAGTAGATGTTATTGAAGAATAGTCTACATAATGTGAAACATTCATATGTGGCAGCAGTACTTCTTTATGCACAGATGTTCTGCTTAACTACTGCTATGGACAATACTGTGTGTACCTGTGGGCAGTGGGACATACCTGTGAAATGTGTAGCTCAGCATTAAATGTCAAAGATCTGATCCATGTTATCTGTGTTCTGTACAGTAGTGTGGCCAATGGCTGTTGGGGATTAGCTGACATTATATAAACATGGGTGTGACAGAACAACACATGCATGATAGTCATATTAAAGTGTAGCTTAGCATTGGCAACTGCTGTAGCAGTCTAGTATGCTTATCTAGCATCTGTTGCCATATATACCCCCTAATGTTAGTCTGTGTTCATATGTGACACCTGTTTGTGTTGCAGCAAGGCCCAACAGTTCAGCTGTGAGGTCCAGGGACTTACAACAGTGTGGACCATGTGTGTGTATGCCACACACATATGGAGAAATATATATGTGTCATATATATTCACATCTGTATATGTGCATAGAGCAGGGGACATATTGCAACTGTTTGTGAAGGGGAGATATATATGTTGGTGAAGGTTAGTATGCGCATATTTGTATGTAGGTTTTAGTGTGTGACAAACAAGACAGCATACAGTGCTGGTATATGACATGTGGTGGTTAAACACTGTGGGTGGTTTGTTCAGTTTGCAATGTTGAAGCCAGTAAGGCCTGCTAAAGCTACCTGGGCTGTGAACACCTTCAATGCATTTATCCCAAGACTGTGCAATTTTATTACATTACTGTACACCTTACATCCTTTGTATAATTGATATTCTCACTATGAAAGGTGAAATGTATATGTGCCTACATATATATATGTATATATAGACAAATGGATGTGTATATATATATATATATATATATATATATATATATATATATATATATATATATACTCATACACACCTACATCTACTTGTTGCAATAGATTCTCTGTACTGTTGACTGACTGTGATGGTCAATATGTTTGTGAATACGTCAAAGATATGTATCTGTGGGATAGCTTAGTGGGAAACTGTTTATGTTATGGTATTATGGGTCCTTGCTTTGATCCTAGCAAAAGCTGTGTATTCTGTTGCTAGGCAGAACAAGTGCTATTGCATACAGTGTGATTAAGTCCCTTGGTTTTAACTAGGGTGTGTCATTGGAGGCTAAAGCACTACATCTATGATTATTGATTGGTACCGATGTTGAATGCAAATCCTGTGTGTACTGTAGTACTAATTGAAGCTCTGGGCCTGTACAGCAAAGTATGGTGTATGTCCACATTGCTTGCATCCACTGTTTTGTGTGGTCCCTGTATTCATCACAGATTACATTTCTCAAGATTAAGGTTGTGTAAGTACTGACACACAGTACTGTATAGTACACACTGAAAGCTTATCTGGGTTGTCATACCTTTGTGTCCTGTAATTATGTCTGATGTGTGTGTGGGTATGTCTGTAACATGTCCTTTGACATATGTGTGGTAATACATATAACTGCGTATCTAGCAACATTCATAGTGTACTACAGCAGTATGTGACCTATATTCCCAATTGTGCACATATTTTGGCCACGGGTTTGGCATTAACAAGTTGTGTGGTATAATAGTAATACATTTACTGGACCTTACACTGATTGTGATGGATGATATATTTCTTTACACATCAGCTTGATGTATATCTGCTGTGGCTAGGTGGTGCATCGTGTTGCATACAGTGTGCCAGGTACTCTTGTATAGTCTTATATAGTGATTTTATTTTGTTGCTGTGCAGAACATGGTTCATTAGATAGAGAGTGAGCAAGGCACTTTCAAGCAGTTGTGGGGTGAGCAGTGATAAGTGGCAGTTACAGTGTTTCACTCTCGGTTAGCTTATAGGTTGCTATATATGGCAGTTCAGTGATATCTGTACTGTATAATGTTAAATGTGCCATATGACTTGCTCAGACATATTTTTGTATTTATGTCTTCCAGGGATCATGGCCCACCACAGGAACCCGAGTTACAGTAGTGCTGAAGATGATATCATTACTAGCAGTATGATTCAGCACTACCATCTCATGTTCTCACGAACCAGCCAGGACCAGCAGGAGCATACTGCAATGTGGCAAGATGTTGTCTGCAGGGTCAATGAGGTAGGCCTGCATAACCAGACATATGAGCAGGTATGCCACCACTGCAGTGATCTTCTCAGACATGTCCGTCAGCATGCCGCTGATGTGCGTAGACAACAGCTTGCAACAGGAGGTGGTGTTAATATCCATCCCCCTCACCAGAGTGGAGGAGCTGCTCATGAGCCTGGTGGCACCTGCCCAACAACAACAGCAGCAGACATACACCATGATGGAGGTTGGAGCCACCCAGCAAGCACACATGGAGCATGCAGGTAACATGGCATATCTGTAGACTACTGTTATCTGTATTGGTAGATCATGCATATGTGAGATGTGGAGTGTGTCGTTCAAAGATGTGGAGCCTGTTGTTGTGCAATACTGATCATTTGGAACATAATCTGTAGCCCTGTGAATGTAAACTGTTGTTGTACTGTAAGATTGCAAACACACAGTAGCAATGCCACAGTTGTGGCCACTGACAAACTGTCTCATCTCTATGTAGGTCCCTCTGGGGTGACATCAAGGCAGCGGACAGATGCTGGTGAGTGTGTTCTACATTTATTATTGTAAATAAAAAGTGCATGTCATAGTTAAGGTGTAGGCCATGTACACATGTAACACACCTACCCATAATGCATGCTGTGCATGTTTGGTGTAAGAGCACGCACATCTCACTAATGTGATTAGCTGCCTCAAACACATGCAATACCCAGACCATCTCAAACAAATGTGGCTAGACTGTAGTGACCATTGGATAGGCACAGTTGATACTCAACATGCACATAACATACACATCTATGTCATACACAGAGCATTTTAACATGCTACACATAAAGGATTCCCAAACCCTCTGTAAAGACACACTCCAGTATCCAAAATCTCATCCACACATTACACATAATATACCTGAGGGGTAGAGGCCTATCCTGGGGCATTTAAACACTCTGCAACACACTACACATTCATGTCAGGGAATGCTCCTTATTGGCCTCCTTACAAACTCATGTAACAACTGGTTGTGAAATGGTGAATTTAGCCAAGGTAGTACAGTTCCAGCACAGCATGATTAGTGCTGGTTTGTGAAACATTTGTAGCCTTGAGTGACCACCTGATGCTTCATGATGATGGCCTATGGTACTATACCCCATCCAGTTATTGTAACCACAGTACTACACATAGCTGTCATTGCTACACACCATAATGATGCGTGTGTGCACACATATGCACCTCTAAACAGTATGCATACCAATCACCATTTGCACAACTGACACATATATGTCTTGTGATGCTATTGAGTGGCTAGGTCATATGACACATATTGGGTATGTGTAGTGTTTAAATATGCAGTTGTGTTTTAGCATGCCATGTCATGGATGAGACTGGCATGTCCACAATATGATCTACACTCACCATAAGTACCGTACATTGGGTATGTGGCAGAATGGTATTCCATCAATTATCCATGCACCACTGATGATGTTGTGTGAATACTCATCATGCATGTGCTAAAAATGTGTCCACAATTATTTGCTAAAGACACAGAGGCTGTAATCAGCATTGGATACCTATCTGACACACAGATACACATCCAGCAATGGTATGTACACCTGTGAGTTATGGTGCACAGTACATCACAGGGTTATGAATACCTGCACAGCAATGTTGTGTCCATGTATGCATTGTGTTCCAGGGGAAAGGCCATCACCTAATAACAAAACACATGCATCAAAGCCATGTATACTGTTAGTAACAAGGACTGACTACACTTGCACTGCATGCTGTTGAGCAACACATGTCCTGCATGCTGACATGTGTGATATGACTGTTTTGCTTGTGATACTGTACCCCACCATCACCTGCTATTGTGTATGTTCTGTGATTGCTGGTGTTGTGTGTGTCTGCTTTAGGGAGGAGTGTAGTTTTGTGTGTGTGCATGTGTGCATGTGTGCATGTGTGCATGTGTGCATGTGTGCATGTGCGCATGTGTGCATGTGTGCATGTGCATGTGGTCTGAAGTCATGTTCAGGTCTTAAAGTGTGTTTCCTGTTTTCCTCTCACAGGTGGCGAGGTGGGGCTGGTTCAGTACAGCAGGGAACCTGATGTCACTGAGACAGACAGTGATGATGAGGATAGGTGTGTTGAGGCACAGGCAGGTTTGTCAGGGTCTGTTGTTGGGCCACCAATTGACAGTACACAAGTCTCCACCCCATCCATGCACACAGTCATACTGCCTGTACATCCATCATCACCATTGCCCTTAGCTGAGGGACAGTGTATGGTTGGCACTGGCCAGGACAGTGTGGTATCTATGGCACATGTATCAGGACACAGCAGCCATAGCCAGATGTCTGGAATGGTACCACATAGGCAGATGCCCAGGGGTTCTCATCAGAGCACTGCTGGTCATCATGCCCCTGGCAGACGTGCCACACCTCTTTCTACCACACGCATGTTCCAGGCTGTCATGGAGGCACAGACATGAATGGAGCGGTACACCAGACAGGGGCTAAGGGCACAGAGGGCTCATTACACCTCTGTAAATGACAGTATCCATGACCTAGCAGGTGCCATATGTAACTACACTGAGGTCATTGATAGATGTTGGGGTGAGACATTGGATGTCCTCCACAATGTCATGTCCATGTGTCAGGACAGTGCAGGATGGTTGAGACATCGACGTGGATGTATGCCAGCAACATCACCAGCTGGAGGTCACCGTGGATGTCCAGCAAGTCACAGCCGCTCCCGTAGTGCCAGTACCAGCCCCAGCAATGTTGGGGGGGCTGTCCATAGACCGTCCTAGCAGACCACATGCACGTGGCTCTGGCCAGTCCCAGCAGGGACCTGGATCCAGTGGACATATGTCAACCTCTTTGGATAGTACCCAATCTGGATTAGTACCTGATACTGTCTGTAGCACCCCTGCCAGGCACAGGTTCCATATCCATGGCCAGAGATGGTGATCTGTAAAGCCTGCCAGGTACAGTCTGTAGCTGTCTCACAAATCCCCATATATGGCAGCCACATGGTGGAACTGTGTGCATGCAGACACACACACATAAACCAGAAACCTAGGGCAAACACATACCTGCACACATGACATCAACATTGGCCCATAACAGTACTCATGGCCCTCACACACACACTCACACACACATGTCGATTGTATGGCTCAGTGTAGGCCTCTGGCAAACCAACAACACACCCTGTGCATATGATGAAACCTGTGCCACCTCCTGTCATCTGTAACATTGATGCAGGAACAGGCTAACATGGTGCTGATGCACAGGGTGACTTTAATAAAGTATAGCAATGGTTGGATGTGTAGCATGTTGTCAGCAGTAAAGTGTAATGATATCCTTGAAGGTGTAGCTGAGCAGGCATGATGCATTAAAGCTGTAATTAGCAATGTTGTATTGTTTTCACCAGTGTTTATTCCAATTGTGTTTTGTTTGCCCATGTGCCACTTGGCTGATGTGTGTAGTTGTGTCAGCATGCATTATACAGTGGACAGTAAGTGTGGGGTGTGCAACACAGGTTTGCAGGTGTCCATTTGTGAACATGGTGGAGGTGCACTGTCTGCATGTACATGCATATTGGACACATGGGCAGGGTGACATGCCCTGTATTGGCCAGTGTTAACACTCCATAGTTTCTATTGGTGGCCAGTATGCATTGTACTACACACATTTTGGAACTTGAGTATGCATGTGTGTGTATGACATGGGTTGACACTGTGCTGTGGGTGATGCTGTTGTTGCTATCTGTCATTGGTTTGCATTACTAAGGTTAACACTGTCCCAGCTGCATAATCCTTTAGTAATGCACACTGTTCACCTACAGGGTTGCATGGACCGTGCTATCACAAACACAAGAAATTCTCACTTATACAGTAAAAGTGCATTAGTCTCATGGACCCCTGCCATAAACTAAATATATAATAGAAGGTGTGAAGTTGTACCAAAAAGAGTTACATACCAAGAAGGGATAACCTCTCTGGTCAGTATCATTGGGAAAATACAAGCCCTCATTAAACATACAAGGCAAGCTTCAAAATACAAAATGGCAAGGATTCCAAAGACAACACTAAAGCTTTCTTTAGTGTTGTTTATAATCTACAGGGGAAATCTCAGATCGGGTCACAGTTAATGTAAATGGTCACAAAGTACACTTATCTGACTGACATTACCAATTTCTTGTCAGACAGTTTGAATGCGGATTTCACCACCCTGTCATTACACAAGGGCCACATTTCCAGACCTGAAGAATGTAAAACCTGATGATTCACAGACACTCTAGTTAAAACATCTCTTTACCAAAGTCCAAACCACAGTGGCAATGGTACTGGACAGTGTCCCTGGCTGTGTCATACACAAGCTGACATATGAAGTCACCACTCACCTAAACACTCTGTCCAGATGCAGCCTCTATACAGGTTACATACTTGTGGAATGATGCATGGTAATGGTGTTCACAGTCCACAAGGGTTGAGCTACAACATCTTCTTCTTCTCCTTTCGGATGCTCCCATTAGGGGTCGCCACAGTAGATCATCTGTTTCCATTTCTTCCTGCCCTCTGCATCTTGTGCTGTCACACCATCCACCTGCATGTCCTCTCTCACCACAGCCATAAACCTCATCTTAGGCATTCCTCTTTTCCTGTTACCTGGCGGCTTCATCCTTAGCATCTATTTCACAATATACTCTGCATCCCTCCTCAGCACATGTACAAACCAACTTAATCCTGCCTATCTGGCTTGGTCTACTAACCTTCAAACCTGGGCTGACCCTCTAATATACTTATTCCTAATCCTGTCCACCCTCGTCACACCCAGTGCAAATGTTAACATAAATTGATTAAGGGTAGAACTACAACAGATCCTGGAAACTCTCACCCTATAAGCCAGACAAATGTTATCTGGAAGGCTATGGAGCACAGCATTATGGAACTCATTAACAGAGACATTATGAACCTGCAAACACTGCACCATACCCACTTAGGTTCTCTAAAGGCCAGATCATGGCTCCTACACCTAGTAGACTTCAAGCCAGTTAACAAGGCTATAGGTGAGGGAGGGAGGTCCACACAGCCAAGCTATAGCTCACCAGCAATTCATACCCATCCCACATTCTGGTATTATACATAACCTCAACAGACTGACCATAAACGATTGTTAGATGATGGATTGACAACTGACACACAGATGTAGGACACACAGTAACATTTGCAGCCTCCATGTACAATTCTATGCCAGTAACAAGTGGTATTCACCTGCACTCAGTCCTGGGACCACTCCTGTTTGGCATATAGCTTTCTTAGGTACAAGCAAACACAGTAGGGATATGTCTGCCCATGTTTGATGAAAATGCATACTGTGGGCTATACTTTATTCTCCAGATGACACACACATCCTCCAAAAGGGTATCATAGAGACAGATACCTGGTGTCAAACTCATGCTGTAAAGCTATAAGCCAAAGAAAGCATAGTTATCCACTTTTAGAAAACAAAGTATCCCCAGAGTACCACATAGGTAGTAGCCCCAAAATGTGGAACAGGTACTAATGTATACATAGAGCCATGTGTTTAGTCATCTCTCCTTTGATAATCACATTACCAAAGGGTTTTGGAAATCCCTCTGTGGAGCACATAAGCAATAAAGGGTTTGCATGCAGATCCACAGAGGTTGTTGCACACCTATAATGATTAGTCATCTTTGCCAGACTTTGCTTGCTTTGGAACAGGATTCAAATATACCTCAAGCATAAACCCTCACTCACACTCTTCAATAGAAACCGTGATGAGTGGATGTGAAACAGAAGACATAGCCCAGGGATCACTGCAGTGGCTAAGCTTGTCACAAGCATACAGAAGTGACCTAAGGTCTGGAAAGTGCCAGCATGCTCTGGCAAAGATAACAGATGCTTTCATGGAGAAAGCAGAGTACCCACCTATGAAATAATTGAGGTCACATGTATGTATATGGCTTTGCCCCACAGCTACCTTACATGTGTAATGCACATACAGTTGTCATTGTGATATGTCATACACTAGAAAAATCAAAACCCACTCCACATTGACCAACAGTGTCACACACTCTCACACACCTGGAACACACACACAGTCAGCAAGTGTGAGATTCAAACTCCTTCCTAACTACATTATGATACTACAGCAGTATGCATTTACACAACGTGCTATACACATTACTGGGATTTCACCTTTCCACAGGTATATTTGTAGGATGGTGACATCATCAGACTTGACAAAGATGAGTATACCACTTTTAAGGGGTGTGAGTAGTCTCCAAAAGGTTGCTCCTCCCCAGGGAGACACACACACAGTTGGCAAGTGCAGGATTCAAACCCCTACCTAACTACATTATGATACTACAGCAGTATGCATTTACACAACATGCTATACACATTACTGGGATTTCACCTTTCCACAGGTATATTTGTAGGATGGTGACATCATCAGACTTGACAAAGATGAGTATACCACTTTTAAGGGGTGTGAGTATTCTTGAAAGAGGTTGCTCTTCCCAGGGAGACACACACACAGTTGGCAAGTGCAGGATTCAAACCCCTACCTAACTACATTATGATACTACAGCAGTACACATTTACATGACACACTATACACATTACTGGGATTTCACTTTTCCACAGGTATATTTGTAGGATGGTGACATCATCAGACTTGACAAAGATGAGTATACCACTTTTAAGGGGTGTGAGTAGTCTCCAAAAAGGTTGCTCCTCCCCAGGGAGACACACACACACACAGTTGGCAAGTGCAGGATTCAAACCCCTACCTAACTACATTATGATACTACAGCAGTACACATTTACACAACATGCTATACACATTACTGGGATTTCACCTTTCCACAGGTATATTTGTAGGATGGTGACATCATCAGACTTGACAAAGATGAGTATACCACTTTTAAGGGGTGTGAGTAGTCTCCAAAAAGGTTGCTCTCTCCCCAGGGAGAGACAGACACACACACACACACACACACACACACACACACACACACACACACACACACACACAGTTGGCAAGTGCGGGGTTCTTAATCCAAACTAAGTACGTCTTTACACTTCAGCAAGCAATATGGAGTTACAGGGTGCAATACAGACATTACTTGCTGACAGTTTGCCCAAAGGTTTTTTTCACATTTGCTAACCTCAGCAGGCTTATCATACTAGGTGTATTGTGAGTGTATTGTATGCATAGGCCATGACCATATCATATATGGGTTGATGCACCACATGCTGGCACACACAGGGTCAAACCGGTGGCTAAGCTCTGTCAACCCAATACTGGACAATACAGTCAAGAGGAGTAGGGTCATACAACCACAACACCAACAGTCTCACATAGACCTACAATATAAGCACCAGCAAAACACACACATAAATACACATTACCATACTCGGAGAATACAAATATTAATCTGAAAAAGAGAGAGTGTCCTCCTAAGCAGACAAGCAAGCAACATGCACCTCCAAGCACATGCCAGAAAACACATAATACACCAAAGCAGTGTGCCTCACAACAGGCCCTAAGGCAAAACAACATACCCAACACACTAGTAATAGGTGACTCCATAGTCAGGCACACAGATGTTCCACTCACTCGGCTGGACAAGGGGAAGGTTACTGTCAGTTGTCTGTCAGGTGCTATGATCCGCCACATAACACAAGCACTTACATCACTCCAGAACAGGTACATATATGACGTGTTCTTTGTACATGTCAGTGTGAATGATCTGAGACATACCTCCCAGGACAACATGACAAGAGATATATAGTAGCTCTATGATCATGTAGCCCAGGCTGGTATGACCCTGACCTTGAGTAGCATCTTACCTTCACCTACATGATACTGCAATATAACAGAAAGATGATAAACTTCAACAATTGGCTGAGCTTCTGGTGTCATTCAAAGGGGATCCAGTCTCTGTCTGCCTGTGATGACATGATAGACAAGCCTCGTTGCTTCGCTAGAGATGGTTTGCACCTGTCACCCCTATGCTTCTGAATACTGGCCAAGGCTCTTGCTGTCCCCATATTACCTTTTTTAGGCAAGGCTCAAAGGTTCATAGGTTCATAGGTAGGTACTAGGCTATCGGCCCTGGGGCCTATACAAGCCCAGCCAAAAAGGTACCCTGGCTTTTGCCACCCAAGAAATTTATTTTCCTGTGCCACTGTCGAGCAGAGACACAGAAGTGATCCCAGGGTGAATTTCCTATTTCCCATCCAATCATCAAGATTTTTCTTGAAGAGTGCTAATGAGGAGCTTTGTTTGATATAGATAGGTAGTTTATTCCAGAGTATGGGAAGTCTCTGGGACAGGAATCTATCCCTCCGGCATGTTCTGTTTATTGTGGTGACAAGGTTTAGGTCCCTAGAGCATGTAGCTCGGAGGGATTGGGATTTCTTTAAGTGGAGCATGTCCAACAGCTCTGGGTTTGACATAGCTTTGTATGTTAGGCAGAGATCACCTCTGAGTAGGCGATATGCGACAGAGTAAAGCTGGAGTTTTTTGAGACGGTCTGTGTAGGGCATGTGTTTGAGGCCGGTAATCCTCTTTGTGAGGTATTTCTGCAGCCTTTCCAGTTGTTGTAGATGTCTTGTGAGGTACATACCAAAAGGGGCATTGTACTCTATAATGGATCTAATGAGTGATGAGTAGAGGGGAACAATGACCTCTTTTTTTCTGCATGAGAAACCTTTTGTGATGAGGTGTGCCATGTAGAAGGATTTCCTGACTACTGTGGTGATGTGATTATCAAAGGAGAGACTACTGTCCACCTGTGTCCCAAGGTCTCTTATCACACTTTCGGTGTTAAGTATACTACCGCCTATGTTGTAGTTCATGGGTACAGAGTTTTTACCAAAGGGGATGACAATGCACTTTTTGGCATTGAGCTTGAGGCCATGGCTTTGACACCAGGCATCTGTCTCAGTGAGGCCCTTTTGTAGGATGTCCACATCGTTAGTAGTTTTGATTATGGCTCCTAGTTTGCAGTCATCTGCGAACTTCATTAGCCAAAGACCTTCTGTGTTAGCCTGTACTTCAGGGAAGTAGATACCAAACAGGACAGGACCCAGGACTGAACCCTGTGGTACTCCACTTGTCACTGGTCTGAAGTCGGATTTGGAGTCTGCTACTTTCACAGTGTGGGTTCTGTCAGTGAGCCAGTTGGCAACCCATCTTGTGACATAGGGATTTATACCTAGTTTAGTGAGTTTATCTATAATTCCAGAGTGGGGGATGG
The DNA here is from genome assembly GCF_019279795.1 of Protopterus annectens. Taxonomy (NCBI): domain Eukaryota; kingdom Metazoa; phylum Chordata; order Ceratodontiformes; family Protopteridae; genus Protopterus; species Protopterus annectens. The sequence goes on from NC_056726.1 coordinate 182,804,933, forward strand.
TGTTGAAAGCCTTGGCAAGATCTAGATAGGCTGTGTGAACCACCTTACCCTTGTCTACGGCTTTGGTGACTGCTTCAAAGAAGTCTATCAGGTTTAGGAGACATGATCTGCCTTTTACAAACCCGAACTGGTTGGGGTCCAGAGTTTGGAGATTACCAATGTCTTTGTTTATAAGTTCCATGATGATATGTTCCATGGCCTTGCAGACCAGGCTCATCAGGCTAATGGGGCGCTAGTTCCTGGGGTCCGTGGTGGCTCCCCCCTTGTGTAGTGGGATAACCATCACTGTATGCCATTCAGCAGGCACAAAGCCTGAGGTGAGGCTATGATTGAACATGGTACTTAGGTGTGGTGCCAGTTCATTCTGTAGTTCATGTAGAATGCAGCCTGGGATGTTGTCTGGTCCCATGGATGCTGTGTTCCTGGCTTTGGAGAGTGTGGTTTTTACCTGTGCAGCCGTGATTACAGGAACTTTGCATTCTTCCGGTATAGAGATGGGCTCTTTAATGGGTGAGAGGGGCTTAAAGTTAGCAGTGAACCTATCTGCCAGGATGTTGGCAATATCAGTTGGGTCTGTATATTTAGTGCCATTGTGCTGTAACTCAGAGCAGATCTGAGTGTTGCCATTGAGATTCTTGACATAGCTATAGAATGCTTTGTGGTTGTCTTTAGAATCAGTGGTGATTTTGTTTTTGTAACTAGCTTTGGAGGATTTTATCAGGGATCGCAGCTTCTTACTGAGGCTGACCAGGGAGCTCCTCCACTCATGGGATTTTACTCTCTTTTGCAACAGTTTCTTCCTTCTGTTGTACAGTTTGTTTATGGCAGGGGACCACCAGATTGGCTTCCTTTTTTTGGAGGATAGCATCTTGGTTCTGTTTGGGATAGCACGATCCATGCACTCATGTAAGTGCTTATAAAGTGCAATTGTGTAGGATTCAGTAGTCGTAACTGTATTGTCCATCTGCATGGGTGTCATGAAGTTCACCACTTCTGTCTTAAGAAGCATGAAGTTGGCTTTGGAGAAATTTTTAACATGGTTTCCTTAATGGGGGTGAGGGCAGAATGTGGATATGTAGGGTAATTAGCTTATGGTCAGATCGGACCAATGAGGCATTGACTTCAGGTGTGGAACACCGGTCACTCAGGACAAACCAAACCCCGTAACCAACACAAATAACCACAAAGTGAGCTAAATGCTACTCATTGCCAGAAGTCTCAGCCTCCAAATGCACACACTCGAGGCACTTCTCAGTATGGAGAATATTGATATCTGTGCAGTAACAGAAACCTAGTTCAAGGCTCCAGAGAGCACACCAGCACTACCAGGATACTACTCATTCCATACCTTCCAGCATCAGAACCTGGATCATAGCACATAGGGTGGGGATGTATCCATATTCATCAAGGATACCTACACCTCTCTCTACATCCTCTCTACAGGATATGTACCCATAGAATGTTGCACAGCAATGTTCTTCCCACTCCACAGGGGTGGGGCCACAAAAGACCCTTGGCATTCATGCTCTATGAGCCTGATGAGTCTGATCTGCAAGGCAATGGAGCCAATCATAATGGAAGTCAACAATAAAGACATTGGGAACCTTCACACAGTTGAGCACACCCAGTTTGGCTTCATCAAATGCAGATCATGCCTCCTGAACTGGGTGGATTTCTTTGAGACAGTTACCCAGGCTACAGATGATTGAAAGGAGCTCCACACAGCCTACCTATACCTCGCTAAGGCCTTTGACACCATTCCCCAGTCAGGTATCATAGATGAACTCACCAACCTGGGCATAAATCCATACATCACAAGATGGATTGCAAACTGGCTCACAGATAGATCCCACAAATTAAGAGTTGCTGGCTACATGTCAGACTCTAAACTGGTAACAACTGGTGTCCCCCAGGGTTCAGTCCTGGGGCCCCTCCTGTTTGGTATAGACTTCTCAGAAGTACATGCCAACACAGGAGGGTTGTGGTTGACTAAGTTTGCTGGGAACTGTAAAGTGTTTGCCATAATAGATTCCCCGGATGACACAAATATTCTCCAGAAGGGACTCTATGAGACAGATGTGTGGTGTCAGAATCATGGCCTCAAGCTCAATGTGAAAGAATGCATAGTAATCCCCTTTGGGGAAAACAAAGTACCCACAAACTACCACATAGGTGTTACCCCTAAAAACTGACAAGGTAATAAGGGATCTGGGGACACAAGTAGATAGTCATCTTTCCTTTGACAACCATGTTGCCAAAGTGATTAGGAAATCCTATGTGGCCCACCTAATCAACAAAGGGTTTGCATCAGGATCAAAAGAGGTAGTGGTGGCCCTCTACTCTTAAGTCATCAGACCCATCATTGAGTACAATGCACCATTTTGGATGTACTCGACTAAGCATATCCAGCAGCTGGAGAGACCACAGAGGTACCTCACCAAGAGGATTACTGGCCTCAAACAGTTGTGTTATGCAACACAACTGGTAAAACTAAATCTGTTCTCCGTTGCATACCGCCTACTCAGAGGCACACTCTGCCTAACATACAGAGCCATGTCCAACACATAACTGTTGAACATGCTCCATCTAAGGATAACAAAATTGAGTCACACTACACACTCCAGGGATATGAACCTCATCACAACAATGAATACAACATGCTGGTGGGATAGAGTACCATCCCAGACACTTGCCTTACTGTGGAACAGAGTCCCAATGTACATCAGACAGAGCCCCTCGCTGACACTCTTCAATAGGAACCTTGATGAGTGGATGGGAAACAGACAATTCATGCCAGGCATCACATCAGCAGCCCCACTAGAAAGGGGCTTAGGGTACTAACTATTAGAACTAGGGCTTAGGAGACTAACCAATGGGGTGGTGAAAGCTGCACAACTTGCCTAGGCTAATATATGCCTTTGTGAAGATAGTCTACTACATACCTATGAACCTATGTGACAGGTACATGTCTACAGATAGTAGATGTGTACTTCATTGTACAGTCATGTTGTACAGCAGGCACATGCACCACATACACTGTAATGCTTACAGATACTGGTGGCTATTATGTACAGTGGGTGAGATGTGCACCTCATGTCTTTTGTGCCATTGGGATGTGTGCTGGGTGGGACAGTCCTGGATGGCTCCCTGTCATGGTCACCCTCTTACACACATCTCTGCCCATCCATCTTTGGCTTATTATACTGTGTTCCCCCTACATATATATATAGGTACATAGGTAGGTAATAGGCTATCTGCCTGAAGGCATATATTAGTATGGCCAGAGTGTGCAGCTATCACCACACATGGGGTTAGTTCCCTATGCCTCTGTGTAGTAGAGCTGATGAAGTGATCCATGGTGTGACAGTTCAGTTTCACATACACTCATCAAGGCTCCTCTGGAAGAGTGTCAGTGAGGGACTCAGCTTAATGTAGGTTGGGAGCCTGTTCCAAAGCAAGGGAAGTCTGTGAGTTAGTAATGTATCCCTCCAACATGTTCTATTTATTGTTGTGATGATTATATCCCTAGAGCATGTGGCACAGTGAGCTTGGGTTTACTTCAGATAGAGCATGTACATCAGTTCTGCATTGGACATGGACCTGTCTGTTGGGCAGAGATCGCCTGAGTAGACAGTATGCAACAGAGTACAGATTGAGTTACTTCAGTCTTGTTGCATGGGGCAACTGTTTGAGGCCAGTAATCCTCTTGTTGAGGTACTTCAGTGGTCTTTCCAGCTGCTGAAGGTGCCTAGTCAGATTCATCGCAAGTGTGCCATGGTACTCTCTGATGGGTCTGATGACTGATGAGTAGAGGGAACCTCCTTTGACCTACATGCAAAGACTTTGGCAATTTGTGGGAACACATAGCATGATTTTCTAACCACTTTGTGAATGTGTTTCTGGAAGTAGAGATGACTATCCACATGTGTCCATAGATCCCTTATTATTACCTCCATATTTAGGGTGTTGGCACCTATGTGGTATTTGTATGACTGTAGCTCGAGGCCATAATTTTGACACCACATCTGTCTGACTGAGACCCTTTTTAAGGATGTCTCTGTTGTCCCAAACATCGATTATGACAACCTTTTGCAGTCATCCACAAACTTTGCTAACCATAGCCCTCGTGTGTTTGACTGTATTTCTGAAAAGTATACACCAGACAGGAGGGGTCCCAGGACTGAGCCATGGGGGACAGCAGTTGTTACCAGCTTACAGTCCAACAGGGAGACCACAATTCTTACCTTGTGGGATCTATCTGTGCCCCAGTTGGCAATCCATCAGATGACATACGTGTTTATGCACAGGTTGTTGATTTTGTGGATATGACATGTGTGTGGGATGTTGGAAAAGGGCTTTTCAAGGTCTATGTAGGCCATGTGGAGCTCATTTCATTGATGTATGTCCTGGGTAACTGCCTTGAAAACTGTCTAGCAGGTTTAGGGACCATGATCTGCCCCTGACCAAACCAAAATGGGTAGGGTTGGGTGTTTGTAGGCTCCCAATAGCTCTGTTTATGAGTTCCATAATGATGGACTCCATGGCCTTGCAGATCAGGCTTATTAGGCTTATAAGACAATAGTTCCCATGGTCTGTTGTGCACCAACACTTGTGGAGTGTGCCAAACATTGCTGTAACCCATTCAACAGTTTCATATCCTGTACAGAGGGTGAGTCTCAACAGACTGTTCAGGTGCAGGGTCTGTTTGTTTTGGAGTTCACATATGACACAGCCAGGGACACCATGTCATCCCATAGACACCATGTTTTTAGGTTTGGATAGAGCTGTTTAACCATTGTATATGTGATTTCTGGCTTTTCACAATCTCCAGGTATGGTAATGGGCCCTTTTGTCAGTGAGAGGGGGTAAATATGTATGAACCTGTCTGACAAGATGTTGGCAATGTCAGTCATGTACATGTATTCATTTACACTTTGCACTGACTCAGAACATATATGAGTTTACATTGATATTTATGACATAGCTAAAGAAAGCTTCATGGTTCTCTATGGACTCTTTGGCAATATTTTTGCCAGAACATGGCTTGGATAATGTTAGGAGTGCTCATTGTTTCTTGATGATACTGATCGGAGATTTATTGATCTTCTTTGGATTTTCACTTTCTTTGAACAACTTAAGTACTTGTATTACATAGTTTGATTATGACAGGGTCCAATATATTATATGGGTCTGTTTTCATATCACTGTGTGTGCAAGGCAGGATTGGTGAATAGTGACATGTGTCTGGAGTAAGAATTGCAACTGCCAGATATGTGTGGCCCACTGCTGTACTCAGACATGGCCTAAGTGTGTGAGCATGCTCAGTATGACCTTTCAGTATGTTGTTGACTGAAATTTGCTTTGTTTGTTTAAGTGTGTGAGCATGCCCAGTATGACCTTTCAGTATGTTGTTGACTGACATTTGCTAAATTTGTTTAAGTGTGTGAGCATGCCCACTATGGGCATATATATATATATATATTATATATGTGTGTGAAAATTCAAGTTGGTTTTTACTTCAGGGCTCACCTTTGTGTTGTACATCGACAGGAAGCACGCTGTGCCTGCAGGGCTTCCATGAGTCAATTTGCATAGACTTATCAACATTTCTACATACAGGGGGACAGCTATTATTTGTACATTTCTACCTGGGGGGCACACCTGATTGTTACTGTGGGTGTACATAGGATGAGGGGTACACCTGACACTTATACACATTTGCTAGGCCTGCACTGCTATGTCAGGTACTCCATTTCAGTCTGTACTGTTGCCTATCATACTGGCTTGAGGCATACCACTGTACTACAGACCTTAGCTTCCAATTACATGCATATTAGTTTGTGACTTCATAGCCTACCCAACCCACATCACACTGCCTGGCCTGCTGTTATCTGTCTGCATAGGCCTGGGGGAGGTTACTCATATGCCTCTTCAGAGGGCATGATACAGCATTTGTTTGTGTTTGCATTTGTCTACAATTGTCCTGCTGGCTGTGACTGTTAGGTATGTGACCCCCCCCAACTGGTATGTGTGAGTGACTTAAGTTGTGTCTGTGCCAGTGAAATGCTGTCATGGCTTAGTGGTTCAGTACTGTGACTATAGTGCACAGTATCCTGAGTTCGAGCCCTGTCACTGCTTTTTATTTTCCTGCTGGGCAGACCTGACTGGTTAAGGAACAGTAAAGCAGGTGTGAGCGTGTTTACCCGACTTTGCTCGACTTTGCCCGACTTTGCCCAACATTGCCCGACATTGCCCGACGTTGTGCTGGTTAGCACAGTGCGCAGCTATGCGCAATTGTATTTAAATATGCTCAATACTGGTAAAATGTGCTTAGCAGTGCTTTATATTGCTTAAAATAGGGCACTCATGCCTCAGGTGGTGCTGCAGGGCTGCCTATGTCGGATGCACATAGTACACTCCCTATACATGTTTGAAAACAGGTAGTGTCAAGTTAGGCATCCCTTTTACTGTATGTGCGAGTCAGAGAGAGGTGTCATTTCCAGGGTTCCTACTGAGTCAGTGTATGTGCTATGCGTTGCCTCTTTGCCAAGGCCAGGGCATACTGGGCATGCCTCCTTCTGCCTACTGGGGCAGGCTCAGGTTGTTCCTCCTCTGAGTCACGCTGTGCCTGTGCAGGCCTTGGCAATGGTGGGGGCTGTTTGGCCCTGCCCCATGCTGTTCCTGCTGCAGCTGTTTCCACAGGATCATATTGTGTAGCATGGCACATACCATAACAATTTGGGTACATGTAGTTGGTGAGTACTGCAAGGCTCCACCAGATGTGTCCAGGCACTGGAACCATGACTTGAGCATCCCAAACACATGCTCAATTATGTTTCTTGTTTGTGCGTGTGCCTCATTATGGAGTTCTTGTTCAGGTGTGTGTGCATTTCTGATGGGTGTCATCAGCCACGGCTCCAGTGCATATCCAGCATCCCCACTAGGTGACCATCAGGGATGTCCCCATTGGCAAATCTCTGGTACAGCTGTGTCAGATGCCAGATGTGGGAATCGTGATAGCTTCCAGGGCAGCCAGCACACACATTCATTATTATGCCCTGGGCATCACACACGACCTGGCAGTTGATGGAGGGGAAGCCCTTGCGGTTGATGTAGACCCTACCCCGCTCACTGGGTGGTGCTTTGATGCATATGTGCATGCAGTCTATTGCACCCACTACCTCAGGGTATTCTGCTATTTGGTGGAAAAGATGCATATTGCTGGCCAATGCCTCACGGGAATTGGGGAAATATACGTGGTCACCGACATGTGCTGACATGGCATCCAGGAACTGGTGGAGTACCCTGGATGCTGATGCCTGTGAAATCCCCATCATATCACCAGTTGGTCTTTGGAAGGTACCTGTAGCTAGTATTCTTAGGCCAACACATACCTTGGTATCCACTGGGATGGGTTCCCCTCTGTTGGTTCTGTGTGTGAGGCGTGGCTGGCACAGCTCAACAATTTGCTGTAGGAGGTCTCTGTCCACCCTATAGTGCTCCACTATCTCCAGCTCATGTAGCCCCTGGTAGGTTACCCTGGGTCTGTACACTCTTCTCCGTCTCCTCACTGTGGGTTGCTCAGCAGCATTCACAACATCACCACCCTCAGCACCTTGCACATGTTGGTTTATGATAGCAAGAGCAGCCCCTAACATTTTGTCTGACTTAAGCTTTTTAAGCTTTCCCTCTTTGTATACTGCAGTGTTGCAGAGTTCTTGGGAAAAAACAGGGGGAAATGCTGTTTGCAGAGTTTAAAGTGCTGGGCTGGGCTAGTCTGCTGCCTGTGTAATTGGCTGATTCTGATATATTTCACCTGGCAGCTCTGCTAGTTCTCCTTGGTTAACTTCCTACTACTTCTTTTCCTTCCTTTTGCCTTTCTGTTTCTGCCCGGGGGGAAGCGCCGCACAAATAAGTGCAAATGCGCGCACATGCGCACACATGCTGTGTGCATGTTTGCAAGGCGTTTCCTATCTTTTAACATTGTGCACCTTTGGTTTGAGGTTTTCAAATAGGACAACTGTAGGCACGCCTCTTGCAATCCTGAGCAACTCAAAGCAAACATAAGCCACTGTGCTCCAATTAACTTACAGCCTGTCTGACACACCCACTCATGATGTTACCTGTATTCTACTCTACTACTCACCTACTCCTACTCTTACACTCTTGGGACATGGTTCACATGCTGGGGAAAATTGGGATTCACCATCCTTATCCTCATTTGCATAGGATTGCCTACTAATGCATGGTTACATCTCTCACACTGAGCTTCCCCCTTTAGCAACCACCTCAGTGGCCATGTTGTCTTCAACCTGCCATTCACCTGCATGGCAGAATAGTGAAAATGCCTATTTTTGGCTTTTTTTTAATTATTTTCTTGTTTTTATAAGCACCGCATATTTGCGCGGTGCTGCTTTATGCTTAAACATCGGAGATCAGGGAAAAAAAAGTTAAATTGTTATATTTTTAAACATTTATAAATGCCAATGGCCTTATATTTGGCCACTGGTATGCTTACTCAACTGTATGCATCCTTTATTTGGAGCTGTCATAGCTCCGTTTAGCTATTTGCAGAACGGTACTCCGTTACCAACGGAGTACATTTCTGCAGCTAACACTAATCTTCCACGGACAGGTTAGTGTTTCCTGGATCACAAATTTACCTCATTTGCATGACTTTCACCAGCAAATGAGGTCATTTGCATACCATGACGCTGTCCGTGCAAGAGTAGCTTTAGCAGCTCTCGTGCATGCCCCTGCCGGCTGTACCTGGATCGCACGGCAGACATATTGCCACCGTGAGCTCCTACACTCTTCTTGCACTCCATGCAAGCTTTCGTAAATCCAGCCCACTAAGTTTCAGCTTCAGTACAAGATATAGCTAATTTAGAAGAAAAACTAATCAAGTACATTCAGAAGTGTTTAAGTAAGACAATGGAGAAATACATACAGTCAAATAATAGGCTGGAAAGAATACAAAAATATTAAATAGCTGTTTGGATGAGTTGAAGAAACTGCTGAAATCACAGGTAGAAATATAAAAGACTGGCTGGCTATGATACTTAAGAGCTATTAAAAAAATTACTGCTAGAACTACAATTAGGAGCTCATGGAGAAAAACGTATTTTCTGATATACCAGAAAACCTGAAAGAAACAGATTGCTTTAATTTTATAAAAGTACAAATAAGCAAGTGGACTGGTATTCCACAACAGGCTCTGTTCATAGAAAGAGCACAGTGTATCTATGCTCCAAATTTGGCTATGAGAAAGAAGTCAAGATGTATAGCAGTAAAGATGCAATATCCAGCTGTCTTCATAACATTATTTTAAAAAGAGCAAAGACATTCTCCGGGATTCAATAAGCCAAAATTTCCATGCAGGAATAGTGTAGCCATTCCCGCACAGAATATGGCCGCCAAGCGATCCAGTAAATAAGCCTTTTGACGTGCACAAGCCTGGCAGCACTATTCTGCCATGGACATGACTGGATTATGCTAATGACCTCATTTGCTGTTGAAAACCATGCAAATGAGGTCACTTAGCAATCCAGTAAGCAGGCAGGCATCCATTGCAGAATAGTGTAGCATGAAGAAATATATTCATCTATAAGCCAAATATGTTTCTGCAAAAATCAAAATGAATGCATGACAGCTCAAACCAAAGCATGTATTCTAATCCTTAGGCATGCCAATGGCCAAATATATGGTCATTGGCATGGAAAAGTGTTGCAAAATTATAAAAATAAGTTTTATTTTATTTTTTTTTTGCTAATCTCGGCCGTTTAAGCATAGGGCAGCGGCGAGCAAACAGGATCTTGCCAAAATAAAAAAAATGTGAAAAGGCAATTTTAAGTGAAATCTGCATTTTGCCATTATAGTGTATGGCATGCAGAAACAAAACAATACCAGGGAACAGTGATTGCTAAGGGGAAAGGCTCTGGGGTAGTGCTGTAACTAGGGACTAAGGCAGTGGGGTATGCTAATGAGGGAAATTTACTGAATCACAAAAAGAACCAAAGTGCCAAACCGCACCTAACCATGTAGGTGCTATAATGCAGTGGTGTAAGTAGGAGGAGCAGCAGATATGAAAAGGGTGTGTGTCATGCTTGGTGTAAGCACATTGGAGCACCACGGCTTCCAGATTAGCTTAGCTAAGCACAGCTAAGCAAGGGTGTGTGTCTGAGGCTGTATTGACTTATTCCATTAAATAAAGAGTGTGTTTGTGTCCAGGGGAGGGCCATTTCCCATTGTTTACCTTAACTAAACAGGTTTGCGTGGTGCGCACTAGGTCTAAAACAAAACAAAACAAAAAAATGGAAATAGCAGGACTGTTTACATTTGGGCGCCAGGTTTGCATGGCATGTCTCAGGGCTTAAAAAAGGGTGGAAATGGGAAGGGAAAAAAGGGAAATAGAATACAAACAATCAAGTACAAATAACTTTGCTGGTAGGTGGAATGCATCATAGTCAGCCTATCATACAGGCAGCATCTGCAGCACAAGAGTATAAATTATGCAAACACCTTAAAGTCTGTTTTTTCCCACAAACTCTGCACTATTGGTGTACGCATGCAGGGGAATTTTAACCAAAAACATGTTAGGGACTGCCATTGCTTTGATCCATCAGTATGTGCTAGAGGCTGAGGGTGGTGAGGAGGATAATGCTGACAACCGCCACAGACCGAGGAGGAGGAAAAGAGTGTTCAGACCCAGGGTAACATACCAGGGGTTACATGATCTGGCAATATAGCGCTACAGGGTGGACAGAGACATACTGTAGCAAACCATTGAGCTGTGCTGGCCTCAACTCAAACCCAGAGCCAACAGAGGGGAACCCATCCTAGTGGATACCAAGGTATGTGTAGCCTTAAGAATACTAGCTACAGGTACTTTCCAAAGACCTATTGGAGACATCATGGGGGTCTCACAGGCATCTGTATCCAGGGTACTCCACTAGTTCCTGGATGCCATCCTACCACACACCGGTGAGCATATTTACTTCCCCAACACCTATGAGGAGAGGACCGGGAATATGCGTCTCTTCCACCATGTAGCAGAATACCCGGAGGTACTGGGTGAGATAGACTGCACACACATCCATATCAAAGCAGCACCTGGTGAACAGGGTAGGGTCTACACAAACCACAAGGGCTTCCCCTCCATCAACTACCAGGTTATGTGCAATGCCCAGGGCATTATCATGTATGTGTGTGCTGGCAGCCCTGGAAGCTATCACAACTCCCACATCTGGCATTCGTCACAGCTGTACCAGACATTTGCCAGTGGGGACATCCCGTATGGCCATCTGGTTGGGGATGCTGGCTATGCACTGGAGCCATGGATGATGACACCCATCAGAAATGCACACACACCCACTCAAGAACACCATAATGAGGCACACACACAATCCAGGATCATTATAGAGTGTGTGTTTGGGATGCCCAAGTCATGGGTCTGCTGCCTTGACATATCTGGTGGAGCCTTGCAGTACTCTCCAGCCACATGTGCACACATGTTCATAGTATGTGCCATGCAACACAATATGATCCTGCAGAAACAGCGACGGCAGGAACAGCACGAGGATGGGCCACACAGCCCCCGACCATTGCCAAGCTCCCCACAGACACAGAAAGACTCAGAAGAGGAAGCCCCTGAGCCTGCTCCCATAGGCAGATGGAGGCATGCCCAGTATGCCCACGCATTGGCAAAGAGGCAATGCATAGCACACACACTGACACTGTAGGGTCCCAGGGACTGACACCTTTCTCTGACTCACACACACAGTAAAATGGATGACACACACATCACCATGTATAGGCAGTGTACTGTGTGTATCCAACATAGGCAGCCCTAAAGCACCGTCCTCACAACTGCCGCAGGCACAAGGTTAGTCAGTCTTCTTAACAATAAATGAATGGATTACTATGTTTTTGTAGCATATCTGTGGTAATGCTGCATGCAATGGGGTGGCCTACTGGGATAGCAGCAGACAACTGACAGCTGTGTGGTACACCAGGAAATGTCTGCACAATACTGGCTTCCCCACACTATGCAATATAATTTAAGGTGACAAATCCCTCTGCAATATATGGGGGGGCCAGCTGAGGGGGGTCATAGGTCACATGCATGGATGTCACTGTGGGGCTCCCATCGTCACTCCCAGACTCACACAGCAGGTCAGCTGAGTCTGAAACTCAATTGTATGCCAGTACAATCTAACCTGTGGTCTCTAGTGATATGCCTGTATTCTATAAGACAGGGCATAATACTATGCTAAATGGAATCAAAATGTAAAGCCAATATCAGCACAGTCTGTGCAAATGTGTACTGTTGACAGGTGTGCCTCCCACACCCATATTCACATAGAAATGCAGTAACGTAAGTTTGTAGGTAATAGCAGCAGAGCACACATTGCCAGGGCTGTCCCAATCAACATGGATAACTTGTTGCATGTCCACAGTATGCAGGGTTCAATGAGCTATGCATATGTCTGGGCAATACTGTCAGGATGTGGCCAGCAACGTCTCATGGCTGCTGTGCCCTAGTGGCCTAGGTACAGTACTGTGGTACACAGGCCATGTTCCACAAACTGCAGTGCCAACTATTTTGCACGTCAGCTACACCTATGGTGGGAGTTGTACATACTGTCCAGATGTCAATATCCATTACTGCTGGGAAGCTGGACAGGTCATGTACAGGGGGCCACACATATGAAAAGTACACAGGTTAGAGTAACCTACATAGTGCCTACCATACCACACAACTGTACAGACCTTTCACAGAATATACACAGGTTTGCATCATATCTGTGGTGTCTTTAGTCTGAAATAGTGGTTGTCTAGCAAATCATTGGCAAACCACAAAGGTCTACATTCAGAAACTATTGACAGATTGTAGTGTCTCAAACTTCATACCCTATAGAAAAATGCATGCTAATGCAAAATCTGTTATTGTATCACCCTTCCAGGTTTGTAAGGCCAATAGTTACAGTGGTCTATATATTTAGGCCTTTGTCATCCAATTACTCATGGCTATGTCTAGATGTCTGGCTCATATATGTAGAAAGGTATGGTGCCTAGTAGCACAGCAGTGCATTCTGTCACTTACTATTGTCTCCCCAGGGGGGTCCACTGCCTGGCAGCCTGAGAGCATATGAGTGGCAGAATGCACTGTGTTGCTACAGATGGCCTCCATCAGTCTCACATGGCATACAGGCCTCTGGCAAAGGCCCATGCCTCACCCATAGTGTTTTTGTAGGGAATGTCATGGAGTCCATACTACCAACATAATACAGTCAACAAAATGCAAATGTAAGGCCATGCTGCTAAATGCTAGTAGCATACCTCTCAACCTCGTAGAGGAGGAAATCTGGACAAAGCCATACATAATGGTGGGATAAAGGCCCAACTATAGGGACACATTTGAACTATTGCTCTCATAATATTAGAAAGTTGATAGAATAACAGAGGGGATGTGTAGTAGCATGGATGTCATGAAGTGTGTGAAGTCTGAAACTTTAATGTTCTGTCAGTATTCTCTGACTGCAACCCTGCGTGATTTGCAACAAATGTGCTAGAAAACAACAATGTGAAGGGAAACCAACCAGATATATGAGGCATGAATCTGGATAATCTGTGAGAATCTGTACAGCTGATAGGTATGGCCACACCAGGATATGACCTTTCAGGTAAGAAGAATACTGCACAACCAGGAGATCCCCAGCCAACATATCACCAAGGTGCTGGACCTATTACACAGCTTCATCAGTCAATTGGCCATAGACACACCTCCCAGCTGGCCGGATTGTGCAAGAATGTCTAGCCTTTACCTCATAATGTAAGTCTGGGCATCATCCATCTTGTATTTCTCTGGTAAATACCTGTGATGATCCAATTCTATCTGTTAGTAGTTAATGACACAATACAGTACAGTGTCAAACATTACATATGTCAGAAAATGTCTGCTAAAACAAGCTCTGTAACTCAAGCAACTCATACATTGATAAGAGCAATAGATACAGTACCCATCTATGTTTGTCCCATTGTTTCCCCATATTGGCAGCCTATCTCCAGATATCTTGCACAAACAGGTTGCAATGTATGGCTATAGTACACAACACCCTGGACCAGAGTACAACTATCCCTGGAATGGATTCCCACACTTACTATTGAAGGTCATACTAAGCATGCTTCTACACTTACATAAGTGAAGCCTATGTCTGAAACCACATTGGACTATATATCTCTGTATTGTACAAATGTCTTTGCATACACACAGCTATGTAAACCTGTCTCCACACACAGCCATCAGACAGGATTACCCATAGGCAGCTGTAGGTGGCACATATGTGGTATATCTGCATCTGTTGTGTGTGATACACACAAACACACATATATATGAACAACATATTACAATATGTCAAGCATACACACACACATAGACATAGGGAAGAGAGGGACAGAAAGTGATAGAGTGAGACACACAGGGAGACACACACAGAGAGTGAGTTATACACAGGGATACCCTGAATGCCGTAGAGTGATGTCCTGCTGCAGACAGTTGCATACCAGTTGTAACCACTCGCATGTTCCAGCATGAAGATGAGATTAATTGTCTGATGGTACAGAGGTGGAGGTTGGAATATCATGTCACCTACCTTTGTGTGTGTGTGTGTGTGTGTGTGTGTGTGTGTGTGTGTGTGTGTGTGTGTGTGTGTGTGTGTGTGTGTGTGTGTGTGTGTGTGTGTGTGTGTGTGTCTGTAGGTCTAAGTATTATGATGCCTTACCCACCTAGTACACTTCCCATTGCCTTACTTTACAACATCTGCTAATGTCAATCGTCTTAGAAGTATCTTTGGACTGGCTTCAGTCCTGTAAGCTCAATAGCTCATGTAATAACTGTGTAACACTATCATACAAATAACTAGATAGGTAGGGGATCTAATTACACTCCAGCATATGTAACAGTGGTAGTGTGTGTGTATGTGTGTGTGTGTGTGTGTGTGTGTGTGTGTGTGTGTGTGTGTGTGTGTGTGTGTGTGTGTAAGGGAGTTGGGGGTCACTGTAGAAGCACTGTTGGAGTGGTCTCTGCCCCATAAGCTCTGTGGTGTGTGCAATAACTGCATAACACTATAGTACAAATAACTAGATAGATAGGGGTTCTAATCTCAGTCCTGGCAAATCTATATGTGTGTGTCTATAGGATAAAGGTTTTGAGCCTGTTCACACCCACTACACTTGCCATTGCCCTACTTTAACAGTCCTGCTGATGTCAGTCACCTTAGAAGTACCTTTGGGCAGCCTACAGCCCTACAAGCTCTGTGGCATGTGTGATAATTGCATAACACTATAGTACAAATAACTAGATAGGTAGGGGTTCTAAATGTATCCCCCAGATTCATGCAACTCTGTGCAAGAATAAGACTATTCTTGCATGGAGTGGTTCATGTCCATTTAGAACAGCAGCGCACCTTGCATATTCATCAGGCCCCAGTGGCCTAATGGATAAGGCATTGGCCTTCTAAGCCAGGGATTGTGGGTTCGAGTCCCATCCAGGGTGATATAATCTTAAAACAGCTGTTTAGTACAGTGGTATGTTGCTCTGACTGTAGTGCACAGGGTCCAGGGTTCAAGACTTGGCAGTGAAATGGATGGTGGTAACACAGCATTATGATTGGATGGGAAATAGGAAATTCACCCCAGGGATCACTTCTGTAGCTCTGCTCAACAGGGGCACAGGAAAATAATTTTGTGGGAGGTTGGCATAATGGTTAAGGTGTTTACCTTACAAACACAAGGTTCAGGGTTTGATTCTCACATGGGGTAATTGGCTAGGCTCAAAATGGCCCACAAGGGCAGTTAGCCTAGTACTAATCTATGAATCTAAAAATCTATGAAGGCACACTACTGCTTAATATATATGGACATGAACAGTGAACAAGTGCAGGGGACATGTCCTTGTAGTGCACATTCATTAAACACACACCCTGCACTCAGAAAGTGCCATATGGCACTTTCTAAGCTGAACTGGAATACTATTAGAGCTTTGCTGTAATAGTATACCAGTATTTCAGTGTCTTGAAATGATAAAATGATCATTTCCGTGTCCGCAGACACTGAAATAAAAACATACTTAACAAAGCAATGCGGGGGGGGGGGTTTACAGGTCCTGTGACAACACCCCCTGCATTGCTAAAATACCATATGACACTCATACCTCTCAACCTCTCAGCACAAGAAACTGAGCAAAGCCAAACATAATGGGGGGACAAAGGCCCCCAATAGGGACACATTTTAAATAGTGCTCTGATAAACCACTAGAAAGTGACTACAATAAAAGGAGTTGTGTTAACATACATTTTCCAATGGATATGAAGTATTAAAAGCAAATATTGGTCATCAGACCTCTCAACCTCTTAGAGCAAAAAATCTGGACAAAGCCTAAAATGATGGGGGGACAAAGAGGGACAGATGTTAAATATTGCTCTCACATACTTAGAAAGTTGATGGATAAAATTATATGTATTTGCAGGAAACCCTGAAGGCTAGAAGCCTGAAAGCCAAATCAATACCAGTATTTCACTATTGCAGTCCAAAGTAGTTGTCAGAACACACCACAATACACACCCATATAACCTAATAATATCATAATAATATATAAACTAAATTTCCAGTAGCCTAAGGAATGTTTAAGTATAGCTAAGTGGGCATGCACATTATGGCTGTCTGCTTAGCATAGTTTAAACATCCCATAAGAGATAAATGCAAATAGACAGGTAGAATTTCCAAGCGGAAGTAGTGTAGTGGTTAGAGTTGCAGCTATACATGTAGGCATTCATGGTTTGAGTCCCAGGACAAACAATTCATTTTCCAATGTGAAAGTAGTGTTAAAATTATTTTAGTAAACTTAAATTATGTAGCAACCTTTTTTGTCAATCAGGGTAGTGTAGCAGTTCCGAAAGTGAGATGTCAGTGTAGAAAAGATGCAAAATTCCCATATAAATACAAGTGTCCCATACAGCATAGTCACACAAGAATATAAGTTAACGAAAGCATATAGGGGGATTCATGGAAGGTAAACGTAAAATTATAATGTGTATATAAATATTATTTTATAATAAAAATATATAAGTATAATATGTTTAAATGTGCCTGCAGCACTCTGTATTCATCATACCTTGTTATGCCCAGCAACAAAATAGTCAGACCTGCCAACTCTTGAACCCGAGATGCTGTCTTCTACAATCACAGCAAAGTACCACTACACTGCCTGAGTTGTGAAAAAAGTGTAATGCTTTAACAAACATATCATGCATTCTGGTCATTTAACATTAATGAAAAAAAAAACAATAGTTCCAAGTGTCAAATCCATGATCCTGAACCTTATAGCCAGAGGAATGCACCACTACACCTTCTGAGCTGTAGGAAATAATGCTGTTTTTTCAGATAAATCATGCAATAGAGGCATATAACATTAGGGAGAAAGCTTTGTGGGACTAGTCATGTATTGTATATAGACATACACACACGCACACACACACACACACACACACACACACACACACACACACACACACACAGACACACACACACACACACACCTATATATATATATATATATATATATATATATATATATATATATATATATATATATATATTTGATGAAACACATATATGAAAAAGTAGAGTCGTAATGTAGATAGACATATATAAAAAATATAAAGGAAGGAAAAAAATATATATATGTATATGTATGTATATAACATGCAGTGCAGTTATATCTCAGAACCATCCCTCTCAACCTGTTAGTGCAAGAAACCTATATATTTCAAGTATTACTGTTACAAATGAAAACATTTGCTACAGCAACAGGGTGTGTTTCAGCTGACAATTACTAACATAAATCCTTGGATCATCACTGTGGTTTACTAGACAAATACAAATAAATTATGGAACTGAACAAAAGTATGGGCCAAACATCTGGACATTTTGTGAAAATCCTGGCAGTGGAAAGGTATGCTCAGAACCCCTTAGTGCAATGAATCTGGACCAAGCCTGACAAAGTGGGGGGACAAAGGCATGAAAATAGGGACATATCCAAAATACGTCAGTAGATAAGCTGAGAAAGTTGATGTAGTGACACCATATGTCCTAACATATATCGACTGAAATATCACAATTCCAGGGCTCAATTGCTTTCCATTAGTTAGTAACCTCAATCCCCACATCATCCCACTGATGTGTCAGGAATACACAACAGTTATGGGGACCAGACCAAAGATATTAGCCAGACACCCGGACATCCTACAAATATGTGGACACAAGACAACAGTAGGGAAACTACATTGAGCTACCGAGCAATGTCCAAATTACAATCAGACTGACATAACACTACCCAAGTCCAGCTTTGGGGCTGTACACATGCATTAGCAAATATAACATGCACTACATGGATGTAATACTACTGGAAAACAGACACTGGTGTGAAAGTGCATACCCCAAAAAAATTGCACCACAGTCACAGTGACATACCAGTAAGCAAACTGAACACTATGGTATAATGACTGTGTGAGCAACAAAATCCCATTTGCCACTCACACATTACCCCTACATAAATTGTCCCAAGTCACAGTGTAGTGGGAATTGTGAGGTGTTACGGGACATGTCATGGTCTGCATGTACAAAAATATAGGAGATAGGGAACCAGAAACTGGAGCAACATGCACAGTCAGATAGAAATGCCCCATAACACTCACATGTACCCCCTCCTTACACAGCCCAAATAACATATACACACTACATCGCTACACAATCCTGACAGTCTTTTAACAATGGGCAGGCATACATGGACCTCTCAAATGTACAGTTTCCCACAGACTATATAGGCACAGGACTCATATCTAAGGCCACTTCCTTGTTACATGTCTGGGGGGTCTATGACATCACTCAGATGATAGCAGGAATGAATGCAATAAATAATGATACTACATACCTCTGAACCTCTTAGTGAATGACATCTGGACAAAACCTGACATAATTGGGGGGCAGAGGCCCAAACACAGGGGTATATTGGACAGATTGCTGTGATCAATGTAGACAGTCACTGGTGTTACCACCTTTGATGTAACTTATCTTTTTTGAGGGATATGAAGTCAGTAACACCAATGGATGTTAGCATTTACTGATTGCATTTCCCATAGTAGCCTACTGATTAGCCAAGGACAACAACTGTCTGGGGAACAAACCAAACATATGAGCCATGCATCTGGACAGGGTCTAGGCCTCTGGGAAGTGTAGATGCATGACTGCACTGATGCAACAGAATGGAAATCCCCCGACAGCTGCCAAACGTGTCACCCAGCACCATATGAAGCACAGTAAGACCAACATGACACTCTCCATCACCTCTGGGAAATTACCCATGTATATTCAAATATAGTATGCACTACAGGGATGGAACTGTAGTGAAAAGCAGAGAGTGCTGCAAAAATGTCCACCCAAAAACATTTGCAACACAGTCACAGCAACATACCAGTACCCAAAATGAACTCTAGAGTAGAATGACTGTCTGAACAACATATCCTGATTGCCAGGCACATATTACAACAACATATACTGGCCCAATTTACAGTGTACTTGGAATCCTGAGGTGTTACAGGACATTTCACAGTCAGCCCATACAAGCATACAGACATGATAGACTGCCAGCAGCTATAGCAGCATGCAGAGTCAGATAGGTAAAGGATGTATGGCACTCACATCTTCTACTCTCCCTACCCAGCCCAACAAACATCTACACAAAACATTGCTACACAATCTTGGCAGTCTGTTCACAATGGCCAGACAGACATAACTGTCATATGTACAGATGTCCACAGATTTACCAGGGTGTGGAACCATAATCCTGGCCACCACTACATACCATAGCCAGGATTCTGCCAGGTCATTGGCATGATAACTTTAGTGCAGTTGGTAATTAATGATATACCACATCTCTGCACCTTGTAGTG